>NC_034175.2:75197699-75210199 GCF_002021735.2 Oncorhynchus kisutch | reverse complement strand
CTAGCACTCACTCTAGCACCCACACTAGCACTCACACTAGCACTCACTCTAGCACTCACTCTAGCACTCACACTAGCACTCACTCTAGCACTCACTCTAGCACTCACTCTAGCACTCACTCTAGCACTCACTCTAGCACTCACTCTAGCACTCACTCTAGCACTCACTCTAGCACCCACTCTAGCACTCACACTAGCACACACTCTAGCACTCACTCTAGCACCCACTCTAGCACTCACACTAGCACTCACTCTAGCACTCACTCTAGCACCCACTCTAGCACTCACTCTAGCACTCACACTTTTTGTATTTATAAGCATCGATATAGCAGCTTACTGCGTACGGCCCAGTACATCACCGGGGCCAAGCTTCCTGCCATCCAGGACCTCTATACCAGGCGGTGTCAGAGGAAGGCCCAGTACATCACCGGGGCCAAGCTTCCTGCCATCCAGGACCTCTATACCAGGCGGTGTCAGAGGAAGGCCCAGTACATCACCGGGGCCAAGCTTCCTGCCATCCAGGACCTCTATACCAGGCGGTGTCAGAGGAAGGCCCAGTACATCACCGGGGCCAAGCTTCCTGCCATCCAGGACCTCTATACCAGGCGGTGTCAGAGGAAGGCCCAGTACATCACCGGGGCCAAGCTTCCTGCCATCCAGGACCTCTATACCAGGCGGTGTCAGAGGAAGGCCCAGTACATCACCGGGGCCAAGCTTCCTGCCATCCAGGACCTCTATACCAGGCGGTGTCAGAGGAAGGCCCAGTACATCACCGGGGCCAACCTTCCTGCCATCCAGGACCTCTATACCAGGCGGTGTCAGAGGAAGGCCCAGTACATCACCGGGGCCAAGCTTCCTGCCATCCAGGACCTCTATACCAGGCGGTGTCAGAGGAAGGCCCAGTACATCACCGGGGCCAAGCTTCCTGCCATCCAGGACCTCTATACCAGGCGGTGTCAGAGGAAGGCCCAGTACATCACCGGGGCCAAGCTTCCTGCCATCCAGGACCTCTATACCAGGCGGTGTCAGAGGAAGGCCCAGTACATCACCGGGGCCAAGCTTCCTGCCATCCAGGACCTCTATACCAGGCGGTGTCAGAGGAAGGCCCAGTACATCACCGGGGCCAAGCTTCCTGCCATCCAGGACCTCTATACCAGGCGGTGTCAGAGGAAGGCCCTAAGAATTGTCAAAGACTCCAGCCACCCTAGTCATAGACAGTCCTCTCTGCTACCGTACGGCAAGCGGTACCGATGTACCAAGTCTAGGACCAAGAGACTTCTAAACAGCTTCTACCCACAAGCCATAAGACTCCTGAACATCTAATCAATTGGCTACCCAGACTATTGCATATCGCTCCCCCCCCTTACACCGCTGCTACGGTAGAGAGTCAATATGTACATGTAGGTAGAGTTATTCAACCCCCCCTGTATATTGTTATTTCACTGCTGCTCTTTAATTACTTGTTACTTTTATCTCTTATCTGTATTGTTTTTCTGAACTGCATTGTGGGTTAAGAGCAAGTAAAGCATTTCACTGTGAGGTCTACTACACCTGTTGTATTCAGCATTTCACTGTGAGGGCTACTACACCTGTTGTATTCAGCATTTCACTGTGAGGGCTACTACACCTGTTGTATTCAGCATTTCACTGTAAGGTCTACTACACCTGTTGTATTCAGCATTTCACTGTGAGGTCTAATACACCTGTTGTATTCAGCATTTCACTGTGAGGGCTACTACACCTGTTGTATTCAGCATCTCACTGTGAGGTCTACTACACCTGTTGTATTCAGCATTTCACTGTGAGGTCTACAGACCTGTTGTATTCAGCATTTCACTGTAAGGTCTACTACACCTGTTGTATTCAGCATTTCACTGTAAGGTCTACTACACCTGTTGTATTCAGCATTTCACTGTGAGGTCTACAGACCTGTTGTATTCAGCATTTCACTGTAAGGTCTACTACACCTGTTGTATTCAGCATTTCACTGTAAGGTCTACTACACCTGTTGTATTCAGCATTTCACTGTAAGGTCTACTACACCTGTTGTATTCAGCATTTCACTGTAAGGTCTACTACACCTGTTGTATTCAGCATTTCACTGTGAGGTCTACTACACCTGTTGTATTCAGCATTTCACTGTAAGGTCTACTACACCTGTTGTATTCAGCATTTCACTGTAAGGTCTACTACACCTGTTGTATTCAGCATTTCACTGTGAGGTCTACTACACCTGTTGAATTCAGCATTTCACTGTGAGGTCTACTACACCTGTTGTATTCAGCATTTCACTGTAAGGTCTACTACACCTGTTGTATTCAGCATTTCACTGTGAGGTCTACTACACCTGTTGTATTCAGCATTTCACTGTGAGGTCTACTACACCTGTTGTATTCAGCATTTCACTGTGAGGTCTACTACACCTGTTGTATTCAGCATTTCACTGTAAGGTCTACTACACCTGTTGTATTCAGCATTTCACTGTGAGGTCTACTACACCTGTTGTATTCAGCATTTCACTGTGAGGTCTACTACACCTGTTGTATTCAGCATTTCACTGTAAGGTCTACTACACCTGTTGTATTCAGCATTTCACTGTGAGGTCTACTACACCTGTTGTATTCAGCATTTCACTGTGAGGTCTACTACACCTGTTGAATTCAGCATTTCACTGTGAGGTCTACTACACCTGTTGTATTCAGCATTTCACTGTAAGGTCTACTACACCTGTTGTATTCAGCATTTCACTGTGAGGTCTACTACACCTGTTGTATTCAGCATTTCACTGTGAGGTCTACAGACCTGTTGTATTCAGCATTTCACTGTAAGGTCTACTACACCTGTTGTATTCAGCATTTCACTGTGAGGTCTACAGACCTGTTGTATTCAGCATTTCACTGTGAGGTCTACAGACCTGTTGTATTCAGCATTTCACTGTGAGGTCTACAGACCTGTTGTATTCAGCATTTCACTGTGAGGTCTACAGACCTGTTGTATTCAGCATTTCACTGTAAGGTCTACTACACCTGTTGTATTCAGCATTTCACTGTGAGGTCTACAGACCTGTTGTATTCAGCATTTCACTGTGAGGTCTACAGACCTGTTGTATTCAGCATTTCACTATGAGGTCTACAGACCTGTTGTATTCAGCATTTCACTGTGAGGTCTACAGACCTGTTGTATTCAGCATTTCACTGTGAGGTCTACTACATCTGTTGTATTCAGCATTTCACTGTGAGGTCTACTACACCTGTTGTATTCAGCATTTCACTGTAAGGTCTACCTACACCTGTTGTATTCAGCATTTCACTGTGAGGTCTACTACACCTGTTGTATTCAGCATTTCACTGTAAGGTCTACTACACCTGTTGTATTCAGCATTTCACTGTGAGGTCTACTACACCTGTTGTATTCAGCATTTCACTGTAAGGTCTACTACACCTGTTGTGTTCAGCATTTCACTGTGAGGTCTACAGACCTGTTGTATTCAGCATTTCACTGTAAGGTTTACTACACCTGTTGTATTCAGCATTTCACTGTGAGGTCTACAGACCTGTTGTATTCAGCATTTCACTGTAAGGTCTACTACACCTGTTGTATTCAGCATTTCACTGTAAGGTCTACTACACCTGTTGTATTCAGCATTTCACTGTAAGGTCTACTACACCTGTTGTATTCAGCATTTCACTGTGAGGTCTACTACACCTGTTGTATTCAGCATTTCACTGTGAGGTCTACTACACCTGTTGTATTCAGCATTTCACTGTGAGGTCTACTACACCTGTTGTATTCAGCATTTCACTGTAAGGTCTACTACACCTGTTGTATTCAGCATTTCACTGTGAGGTCTACTACACCTGTTGTATTCAGCATTTCACTGTGAGGTCTACTACACCTGTTGTATTCAGCATTTCACTGTAAGGTCTACTACACCTGTTGTATTCAGCATTTCACTGTGAGGTCTACTACACCTGTTGTATTCAGCATTTCACTGTGAGGTCTACTACACCTGTTGAATTCAGCATTTCACTGTGAGGTCTACTACACCTGTTGTATTCAGCATTTCACTGTAAGGTCTACTACACCTGTTGTATTCAGCATTTCACTGTGAGGTCTACTACACCTGTTGTATTCAGCATTTCACTGTGAGGTCTACTACACCTGTTGTATTCAGCATTTCACTGTGAGGTCTACAGACCTGTTGTATTCAGCATTTCACTGTAAGGTCTACTACACCTGTTGTATTCAGCATTTCACTGTGAGGTCTACAGACCTGTTGTATTCAGCATTTCACTGTGAGGTCTACAGACCTGTTGTATTCAGCATTTCACTGTGAGGTCTACAGACCTGTTGTATTCAGCATTTCACTGTGAGGTCTACAGACCTGTTGTATTCAGCATTTCACTGTAAGGTCTACTACACCTGTTGTATTCAGCATTTCACTGTGAGGTCTACAGACCTGTTGTATTCAGCATTTCACTGTGAGGTCTACAGACCTGTTGTATTCAGCATTTCACTATGAGGTCTACAGACCTGTTGTATTCAGCATTTCACTGTGAGGTCTACAGACCTGTTGTATTCAGCATTTCACTGTGAGGTCTACTACATCTGTTGTATTCAGCATTTCACTGTGAGGTCTACTACACCTGTTGTATTCAGCATTTCACTGTAAGGTCTACCTACACCTGTTGTATTCAGCATTTCACTGTGAGGTCTACTACACCTGTTGTATTCAGCATTTCACTGTAAGGTCTACTACACCTGTTGTATTCAGCATTTCACTGTGAGGTCTACTACACCTGTTGTATTCAGCATTTCACTGTAAGGTCTACTACACCTGTTGTGTTCAGCATTTCACTGTGAGGTCTACAGACCTGTTGTATTCAGCATTTCACTGTAAGGTTTACTACACCTGTTGTATTCAGCATTTCACTGTGAGGTCTACAGACCTGTTGTATTCAGCATTTCACTGTAAGGTCTACTACACCTGTTGTATTCAGCATTTCACTGTGAGGTCTACAGACCTGTTGTATTCAGCATTTCACTGTAAGGTCTACTACACCTGTTGTATTCAGCATTTCACTGTAAGGTCTACTACACCTGTTGTATTCAGCATTTCACTGTAAGGTCTACTACACCTGTTGTATTCAGCATTTCACTGTAAGGTCTACTACACCTGTTGTATTCAGCATTTCACTGTGAGGTCTACTACACCTGTTGTATTCAGCATTTCACTGTAAGGTCTACTACACCTGTTGTATTCAGCATTTCACTGTAAGGTCTACTACACCTGTTGTATTCAGCATTTCACTGTAAGGTCTACTACACCTGTTGTATTCAGCATTTCACTGTGAGGTCTACTACACCTGTTGTATTCAGCATTTCACTGTGAGGTCTAACACACCTGTTGTATTCAGCATTTCACTGTGAGGTCTACTACACCTGTTGTATTCAGCATTTCACTGTGAGGTCTACTACACCTGTTGTATTCGGCATTTCACTGTAAGGTCTACCTACACCTGTTGTATTCGACTCAGTGGTCTAATGCATCGCAGTGCTAGCTGTGCCACCAGAGACTCTGGGTTCGAGCCCAGGCTCAGTCGCAACCAGCCGTGGCTGCAAGGGCACTATTGAGTAGCTTGGATGAAAGGTGCCCAGAGGTGCCCAGAGTAAACAGCCTGCTCCTCAGTCTCAGTTGCTAATGTATGCATAGTAGTATTGGATAGAAAACACTCTGGAGTTTAAAACTGTTTGAATGATGTCTGTGAGTATAACAGAACTCATATGGCAGGCAAAAACCTGAGAAAGAATCCAAACAGGAAGTGTGAAATCTGAGTTTGGTGGATTTTCAAACCAGGCCCTATTGAATTCACATTGGGATATGAATGACGTTGCACTTCCTAGGTCTTCCACTAGATGTCAACTGTCTTTAGAAACTTGAATGAGGATTCTACTGTGTTGTGGGACTGAATAAGAGCTGAATGAGTCAGGTTACTGGCAGAGAGCCATTTCCTGGTCACCGGCATTCCACATGATAAAAGACCATTTTAAAAGCGTCCCGCAACTCCTGCCTGTGTCTACAGACATCTCCCAAACATACCTGAGAACATCTTACACACAGCCCTGTTCTGTCTGCGCACAGAGCAGACCAGGAGCAGCCAGCTGGGCAGGAGGTGCTGGTGACTGGACAGGAGCTCTGAGATAGAGCTGCTCCTCCCTGGAGCCCCAGCACAGCTGGACACCTCACCGGCCCCATACCCCGATTCCAGTGAGTCTACCACCAGGAATAGGGACTTCTCTGGGGGAGGGAGGTCCAGCAGGGGAAACAACACCGCCCTAGAGAGAGAGAGAGAGAGAGAGAGAGACACACGGAGGGACAGAGAGAGAGAGAGAGAGAGAGAGACAGAGAGAGAGAGAGAGAGAGAGAGACAGAGGGACAGAGAGAGAGAGAGAGAGAGAGAGACAGAGGGACAGAGAGAGAGAGAGAGAGAGACAGAGGGACAGAGAGAGAGAGAGAGAGAGAGAGAGAGAGACACAGAGGGACAGAGAGAGAGAGAGACACAGAGAGAGAGAGAGAGAGAGAGAGACACAGAGAGAGAGAGAGACACAGAGAGAGAGAGAGAGAGAGAGAGAGAGAGAGAGAGAGAGAGAAAGAGAAAGAGAGGAGTAGTCATTCATTGAAATGGAGTGTAGTTGGTATTTCATCACACATGGAACATAAACAAACCCAACAGCTGCAGCAGTATATGGACATCATCATTACATCACTCAGTATATGGACATCATCATTACATCATCACATCATCATTACATCACTCAGTATATGGACATCATTACATCATCATTACATCACTCAGTATATGGACATCATCATTACATCATTCAGTATATGGACATCATCATTACATCATTCAGTATATGGACATCATCATTACATCATTCAGTATATAGACATCATCATTACATCATTCAGTATATGGACATCATCATTACATCATTCAGTATATGGACATCATCATTACATCATCACATCATCATTACATCATTCAGTATATGGACATCATTACATCATCATTACATCATTCAGTATATGGATATCATCATTACATCATCATTACATCATTCAGTATATGGACATCATCATTACATCATCATTACATCATTCAGTATATGGACATCATCATCATTACATCATTCAGTATATGGACATCATTATTACATCATCATTACATCATTCAGTATATGGACATCATCATTACATCATCATTACATCATTCAGTATATGGACATCATCATTACATCATCATTACATCATTCAGTATATGGACATCATCATTACATCATCATTACATCATTCAGTATATGGACATCATCATTACATCATTCAGTATATGGACATCATCATCATTACATCATTCAGTATATGGACATCATTATTACATCATCATTACATCATTCAGTATATGGACATCATCATTACATCATCATTACATCATTCAGTATATGGACATCATCATTACATCATCATTACATCATTCAGTATATGGACATCATCATTACATCATCATTACATCATTCAGTATATGGACATCATCATTACATCATCATTACATCATTCAGTATATGGACATCATTACATCACTTAGTATTTGGACATCATTAAAGGATGCTGCTATCGAGGAAGTGAGAAACCTACTATAGACTTGCTCCCCCCCCTCACCAGGACCAGTAGATGTATTACTACAGTATATAGTAAAAGACACCTGGACAGGACACTTCTATATGGTGTTCTATAGAGTCCCCTGGGACAGGACACTTCTATAGAGTCCCCTGGGACAGGACACTTCTATATGGTGTTCTATAGAGTCCCCTGGGACAGGACACTTCTATAGAGTCCCCTGGGACAGGACACTTCTATATGGTGTTCTATAGTGTCCCCTGGGACAGGACACTTCTATAGAGTCCCCTGGGACAGGACACTTCTATATGGTGTTCTATAGAGTCCCCTGGGACAGGACACTTCTATAGAGTCCCCTGGGACAGGACACTTCTATATGGTGTTCTATAGAGTCCCCTGGGACAGGACACTTCTATATGGTGTTCTATAGAGTCCCCTGGGACAGGACACTTCTATAGAGTCCCCTGGGACAGGACACTTCTATAGAGTCCCCTGGGACAGGACACTTCTATATGGTGTTCTATAGAGTCCCCTGGGACAGGACGCTTCTATAGAGTCCCCTGGGACAGGACACCTCTATATGGTGTTCTATAGAGTCCCCTGGGACAGGACACTTCTATAGAGTCCCCTGGGACAGGACACTTCTATAGAGTCCCCTGGGACAGGACTCTTCTATAGAGTCCCCTGGGACAGGACTCTTCTATAGAGTCCCCTGGGACAGGACACTTCTATAGAGTCCCCTGGGACAGGACACTTCTATATGGTGTTCTATAGAGTCCCCTGGGACAGGACACTTCTATAGAGTCCCCTGGGACAGGACACTTCTATATGGTGTTCTATAGTGTCCCCTGGGACAGGACACTTCTATAGAGTCCCCTGGGACAGGACACTTCTATAGAGTCCCCTGGGACAGGACACTTCTATATGGTGTTCTATAGAGTCCCCTGGGACAGGACACTTCTATAGAGTCCCCTGGGACAGGACACTTCTATAGAGTCCCCTGGGACAGGACACTTCTATAGAGTCCCCTGGGACAGGACAGTTCTATATGGTGTTCTATAGTGTCCCCTGGGACAGGACACTTCTATAGAGTCCCCTGGGACAGGACACTTCTATATGGTGTTCTATAGAGTCCCCTGGGACAGGACACTTCTATAGAGTCCCCTGGGACAGGACACTTCTATAGAGTCCCCTGGGACAGGACACTTCTATAGAGTCCCCTGGGACAGGACACTGCTATATGGTGTTCTATAGTCCCCTGGGACAGGACACTTCTATATGGTGTTCTATAGAGTCCCCTGGGACAGGACACTTCTATATGGTGTTCTATAGTCCCCTGGGACAGGACACTTCTATATGGTGTTCTATAGAGTCCCCTGGGACAGGACACTTCTATATGGTGTTCTATAGAGTCCCCTGGGACAGGACACTTCTATAGAGTCCCCTGGGACAGGACACTTCTATATGGTGTTCTATAGAGTCCCCTGGGACAGGACACTTCTATAGAGTCCCCTGGGACAGGACACTTCTATATGGTGTTCTATAGAGTCCCCTGGGACAGGACACTTCTATAGAGTCCCCTGGGACAGGACGCTTCTATAGAGTCCCCTGGGACAGGACACTTCTATATGGTGTTCTATAGAGTCCCCTGGGACAGGACACTTCTATAGAGTCCCCTGGGACAGGACACTTCTATATGGTGTTCTATAGAGTCCCCTGGGACAGGACACTTCTATATGGTGTTCTATAGAGTCCCCTGGGACAGGACACTTCTATATGGTGTTATATAGAGTCCCCTGGGACAGGACACTTCTATAGAGTCCCCTGGGACAGGACTCTTCTATACGGTGTTCTTATAGAATCCCCTGGGACAGGACACTTCTATACGGTGTTCTATAGAGTCCCCTGGGACAGGACACTTCTATACGGTGTTCTATAGAGTCCCCTGGGACAGGACACTTCTATACGGTGTTCTATAGAGTCCCCTGGGACAGGACACTTCTATCTGGTGTTCTATAGCGTCCCCTGGGACCCACCTGGGAGGGTGGTTTCACCACACTTAGGCCTTGTAAAAATCATTGAGTAATCCAGGAAGAGTGGGAGTTTAGTGTGTGTGTGTGTGTGTAATCCAGGAAGAGTGGGAGTTTAGTGTGTGTGTGTGTGTGTAATCCAGGAAGAGTGGGAGTTTAGTGTGTGTGTGTGTGTGTGTGTGTAATCCAGGAACAGTGGGAGTGTGTGTGAGTAATTTAATGCGGGTGAAGACACTATGGCGTTGCAGTTGTTTTAACAGAGTCTGTCTCCCTGCTAGTGTCTGTCTCCCTGCTAGTGTCTGTCTCCCTGCTAGTGTCTGTCTCCCTGCTAGTGTCTGTCTCCCTGCTAGTGTCTGTCACCCTGCTAGTGTCTGCTTCAGCAGGGATATAAACGGAATGAAGTATTAAATATGACACTTGTAAAAGGTTATGTAACACTATGAAGTCTTTGTTGAACAGCCTTGGTCATTCAACAATGGATTCCACACTCCTACACTTCTAGAAGGATCCAAACGGAAGGTGTCAGCTAACGTAAACATACAATACAGCCTTTTGAATCAGATGTTATTGGTCACATACACATGGTTAGCAGATGTTATTGGTCACATACACACGGTTAGCAGATGTTATTGGTCACATACACATGGTTAGCAGATGTTATTGGTCACATACACACGGTTAGCAGATGTTATTGGTCACATACACACGGTTAGCAGATGTTATTGGTCACATACACACGGTTAGCAGATGTTATTGGTCACATACACACGGTTAGCAGATGTTATTGGTCACATACACACGGTTAGCAGATGTTATTGGTCACATACACACGGTTAGCAGATGTTATTGGTCACATGGTTAGCAGATGTTATTGGTCACATACACATGGTTAGCAGATGTTATTGGTCACATACACACGGTTAGCAGATGTTATTGGTCACATACACACGGTTAGCAGATGTTATTGGTCACATACACACGGTTAGCAGATGTTATTGGTCACATACACACGGTTAGCGGATGTTATTGGTCACATACACACGGTTAGCAGATGTTATTGGTCACATGGTTAGCAGATGTTATTGGTCACATACACACGGTTAGCAGATGTTATTGGTCACACACACGGTTAGCAGATGTTATTGGTCACATACACACGGTTAGCAGATGTTATTGGTCACATACACACGGTTAGCAGATGTTATTGGTCACATACACACGGTTAGCAGATGTTATTGGTCACATACACACGGTTAGCAGATGTTATTGGTCACATACACACGGTTAGCAGATGTTATTGGTCACATACACACGGTTAGCAGATGTTATTGGTCACATACACACGGTTAGCAGATGTTATTGGTCACATACACACGGTTAGCAGATGTTATTGGTCACATACACACGGTTAGCAGATGTTATTGGTCACATACACACGGTTAGCAGATGTTATTGGTCACATACACACGGTTAGCAGATGTTATTGGTCACATACACACGGTTAGCAGATGTTATTGGTCACATACACACGGTTAGCAGATGTTATTGGTCACATACACACGGTTAGCAGATGTTATTGGTTACATACACACGGTTAGCAGATGTTATTGGTCACATACACACGGTTAGCAATGTTATTGGTCACATACACACGGTTAGCAGATGTTATTGGTCACATACACACGGTTAGCAGATGTTATTGGTCACATACACACGGTTAGCAGATGTTATTGGTCACATACACACGGTTAGCAGATGTTATTGGTCACATACACACGGTTAGCAGATGTTATTGGTCACATACACACGGTTAGCAGATGTTATTGGTCACATACACACGGTTAGCAGATGTTATTGGTTACATACACACGGTTAGCAGATGTTATTGGTTACATACACACGGTTAGCAGATGTTATTGGTCACATACACACGGTTAGCAGATGTTATTGGTCACATACACACGGTTAGCAGATGTTATTGGTTACATACACACGGTTAGCAGATGTTATTGGTCACATACACACGGTTAGCAGATGTTATTGGTCACATACACACGGTTAGCAGATGTCATTGGTCACATACACATGGTTAGCAGATGTTATTGGTCACATACACATGGTTAGCAGATGTTATTGGTCACATACACACGGTTAGCAGATGTTATTGGTCACATACACACGGTTAGCAGATGTTATTGGTCACATACACACGGTTAGCAGATGTTATTGGTTACATACACATGGTTAGCAGATGTTATTGGTTACATACACACGGTTAGCAGATGTTATTGGTCACATACATATTATATTGGTTAATACGAGTGTAGCAAAATGCTTCTAGCTCCAACAGTAATATCTAACAAGTAATCTAACAATTCCCCAACAAAAACTCACTTTAATGTAAGCGGTTCATCAGAAACAAAAGGCACATTCACTCTGTACAGTCATACTGTAACTAACCTCACCATTAAAGGGCTGCAGGGTGGCCTAGTGGTTAGAGCGTTGGACTAGTAACCGGAAGGTAGCAAGTTCAAACCCCCGAGCTGATAAGGTACAAATCTGTCGTTTTGCTCCTGAACATGCAGTTAACCCACTGTTCCTAGGCCGTCATTGAAAATAAGAATTTGTTCTTAACTGACTTGCCTAGTTAAATAATTTTTTATATTTTTTATTATATAAACAAATCTAAAAGGGATGGAATAAGAAAATGTATACAGGTGAAGTCAGAGGTTTATTAAAACTCGTTTTTCAACCACTCCAAAAATGTCTCGTTAACAAACTATAGTTTTGGCA
>NC_034175.2:75175199-75192699 GCF_002021735.2 Oncorhynchus kisutch | reverse complement strand
ATTTGACTGCCTCAATGTTTGACTTTTGACAAACCTCAAATCTCTCTATAGAAATTTCACATTCATTTTTTTTTTGTTTCAGACAGAATGTGCTGAGTTCACATCAAAACAGAGCAATTCACAAAGCTGTCTAGATCAGTTGGTTAGCAACGCTACAGAGTAATAGACAGGGTATATAACGCTACAGAGTAATATAGAGTGCAGACCTTTTGAAGGTGTCATCTGGGTCCCTCTGGCAGTGTAGGGGCTCCAGGGTGGGAGCCACCAACGGGCTGTCCAGTGTGTCCCTGTACCCCAGGGGGAGGAGGGGGCTGACCCTCAGCTGATCCACCAGTCCCAGGACAAACCTCCACACCGCCGCGCTCCTCCCATCCTCCCGCTGGCAGAAGTGAAATGCAAGGCAGTGGGGCGCCAGCCCGACCCGCATCCCTGCGTCCGAGTTGGGCCATATTGCCTCCGTGCATAGAGCTGTCTTTCCTGCCCCGGGACCCCCAGTTACCAGGATCCCCGGGGGCCGGCCGGGAGCGGGCTTGGCTTCCAGACAGCGCTGGAGCTTTTCCAGGGCCCATTCCCGACAGTAGAAGCGGCGGCCCCGTAGCAGGCTGGTGTTATGGCTGCTACCACTCATTGGGCCCCCCTGGGAACTAACCAGGAGTCACTCCACCGCGGGTCCAACGTCCCATAATCTCCGGCGCCTCTTACGATTACGACACCTTTGGTAGCTCTGGCAGTGACAAGGTGACAGAGTACTGTCCGGAAGGTTCTAACGTCAGACGTTATGATCTGGGGACTCCTCCAGATACCATCTCAGAGTCTCTTAATCCTCCCCAGTTGTCTGTAGTCAACTTGGATCAGTCCTCTGGACACTCTGGTGCGTCATGTCTCCACAGGTTCCTCCAGCCAATCAGTCTCTCTGCCGTCTCAACCTGGTCCTCAGGTTAGAAAAAAAACAAACAAGGAAATGGACCATGAATAGAATATATCCAGTACCGACACGCTCTCTCACACACCACACCTGTCCTCCGTCAGAGAGAGAGAGAAAAAATAAGAGAGACACAGAGTGAGAGATTACCACAAGGGCTCACTTAAAACAAGGAGATTTTTTTTCCGTGGTTATCTCCTCAAAACCCTCCTAACTCCCTAAATCTCTGTATGTGCTGCTGACAGTCCTGCTTCCTCGATGTTCTCTTCTGGATTCTCTCCGTACAGTTGGCTCATATGGATTTCCCTCCTCTTTCACACGCCCCTTCTCTCTCTCTCTCCACCCTCTCCTCTCTCTCTCTCTCTCTCTCTCTCTCTCCACCCTCTCCTCTCTCTCTCTCTCTCCACCCTCTCCGCTCGCTCTCCTCTCTCTCTCTCTCTCTCTCTCTCTCTCCACCCTCTCCGCTCGCTCTCCTCTCTCTCTCTCTCTCTCTCCACCCTCTCCTCTCTCTCTCTCTCTCTCTCTCCACCCTCTCCTCTCTCTCTCTCTCTCCACCCTCTCCGCTCGCTCTCCTCTCTCTCTCTCTCTCTCCACCCTCTCCTCTCTCTCTCTCTCTCTCTCTCCACCCTCTCCTCTCTCTCTCTCTCTCCACCCTCTCCGCTCGCTCTCCTCTCTCTCTCTCCCTCCTCCCCACCCTCTCTCCTCAGCTGCTCTCCGGTTTTTCTTGTCCTCTTTTTTCCCACTCCTCCCCTCCCGTTTCTCAGCATGTCAGGGCATGTATTGAAGCAGAGTCATTTAAACTGAGAGTGAGTGAGTGAGGAAAGAAGAGAAGAGAGAATAAGGAACACGATCCAAGATAGGAGGAGTTGGACGGCTTGTTTTTTTGGGGTCAAAGTTCATCCACAGCAGCATATGCTTTAACTGAGGCTCACACCCCTCCTGGGTCTGGCTCTGGGAGCTAAGGAGGAAGGGACGAGCTCCAGCACTCCTGTCTAAATACTCCTCACATGGTTATTATTAAACAGATGTGATAAAAACAGAATCCGTTACTGCAGGAACCAGGATGGAACGCAACTGGAAAACAAATACAACCCTCTTCAGTTGCTGACAAAGCCACTTTGTTGACTTTATAGCAACAACAAAAAAAAGAGAACAAAAATGGAGGCACTGATGCTTCAAATACATTGAGAAAGTGTGCAAAGCTCAGAGGGTGTTTCAAATAGGCTACACGTGTATTATTTGTATCACTATATGAACTGAGGTAATGTTAAAATACATCGATTTGGTGTTTCTCTGTGACATCCAGAGAATATAGGGTATTCAAAGCCCTCTTGTGAAGAAGTAACTAGTCTAAGACCAGGGCTGGGGAGTAAACACAGTTTAAAGCATTTATTTTTCAACTCGAAGCAATGAGCCCAATCAGTTCTCCATGACAACAAAATCATTAACAGAGTAGGCTAATAGGTGCTTCGTTTTTTAAGTAAAACAACTTGGCTAATATATATTTACAAATGCTATAAATGAAAGCTCAAGGGGTATTCAATTAATTGGAATTACTGCAAATCTGACAGACTTTGGCTTTTAATTTAAGATCTAGCCTAATTGTATGTAGTAGAAAGCAATGTAGTAGAAAGTAAAATACAACATCCATTTATGGCCAGCTATGTAAACACTAACATGGATTAATCCTGCAATAGATGGTCGTTCCATTGGTAATATAAACTCAGCAACAAAAAAGAAATTGTCCTTTTTTCAGGATCCTGTCTTTCAAAGATATTTAGATTTTTATAAATTCACTTCCCAGATCTTCATTGTAAAGGGTTTAAACACTGTTTCCCATGTTTGTTCAATGAACCATAAACAATGAATGAACATGCACCTGTGGAACGGTTGTTAAGACACGAACAGCTTACAGACGGTAGGCAATTAAGGTCACAGTTATGAAAACGTAGGACACTAAAGAGGACTTTCTACTAACTCTGAAAAACACCAAAATTAAGATGCCCAGGGTCCCTGCTCATCTGTGTGAACGTGCCTTGGGCATGCTGCGAGGAGGCATGAGGACTGCAGCTGTTGCAATGTTCATACTGTGAGACGCCTAAGACAGCGCTACAGGGAGACAGGACAGACAGCTGATCGTCCTCTCAGTGGCAGACCACGTGTAACACCTGCACAGGATCGGTACATCCGAACATCACACCTGCAGGACAGGTACAAGATGTCAAAAACAACTGCCTGAGTTACACCAGGAACGCACAATCCCTCCATCAGTGCTCAGACTCAACAATAGGCTGAGAGAGGCTGGACTGAGGGCTCGTAGGCCTGTTGTAAGGCAGGTCCTCACCACACATCACCGGCAACAACGTCGCCTAACCCTAACCCTAACCATCATCGGACTGAGCTTGTTATCATTGCAGGCAATCTCAACACTGTGCGTTACAGGGAAGACATCCTCCTCCCTCATGTGGTACCCTTCCTGCAGGCTCATCCTGACATGACGCTCCAGCATGACAATGCCACCAGCCATACTGCTCGTTCTGTGAGTGATTTCCTGCAAGACAGGAATGTCAGTGTTGTGCCATGGCCAGCAAAGAGCCCGGATCTCTATCCCATTGATCACGTCTGGGACCTGTTGTATTGCAGGGTGAGGGCTAGGGCCATTCCTCCCAGAAATGTCTGAGAACTTGCAGGTGCCTCGGTGGAAGAGTTGGGTAACATCTCACAGCAAGAACTGGCAAATCTGGTGCAGTCCATGAGGAGGAGATGCACTGCAGAACTTAATGCAGCTGGTGGCCACACCAGATACTGACTTACTTTTGATATTGAACCCCCCCCCCCCTTTGTTCAGGGACACATTATTCAATTTCTGTTAGTCACACGTCTGTGGAACTTGTTCAGTTTACGTCTCAGCTGTTGAATCTTGTTATGTTCATACAAATATTTACACATGTTAAGTTTTCTGAAAATAAACGCAGTTGACAGTGAGAGGGCGTATCTTTTTTTTGTTGCTGAGTTTACATGTTTGTCTTCTAATGCCTCTTAAGGGGGAAAGTAATCAGATTACTTTACTGAGTTTGGCTAATTCAAAAAGTGATGTTACTGATCACAATTTGGACAGGTAACTAGTAACTAGCAGATTACATTTAGAAAGTAACTTGTCCTGTCTATGGCAGAATATCCATTAGTTCATGTATCACTTCAGGTTAATCAATGAATGCATTCCACGAGAATTATGTTCTCAATGTTCATAAACTGAACTTCAATTAAACTACTCGGTCTGTTACCAAGAATTTGTCAGATTCTTGTTGAAAATGAAACAGACAAGAGGCCCGTCTACAAGAGTCAGCAACGTTTATTTACGAGAGCTCTCCCCAATCATATGATGTACATTGGTTTATACATCTCCCATTTCGTCATAAACGTCCCTCCTCTTCTCAAACATCAAAATCAAATCAAAATTTATTTATATAGCCCTTCGTACATCAGCTGATATCTCAAAGTGCTGTACAGAAACCCAGCCTAAAACCCCAAACAGCAAGCAATGCAGGTGGAGAAGCACGGTGGCTAGGAAAAACTCCCTAGAAAGGCCAATACCTAGGAAGAAACCTAGAGAGGAACCAGGCTATGTGGGGTGGCCAGTCCTCTTCTGGCTGTGCCGGGTGGAGATTATAACAGAACATGGTCAAGATGTTCAAATGTTCATAAATGACCAGCATGGTCGAATAATAATAAGGCAGAACAGTTGAAACTAGAGCAGCAGCACAGTCAGGTGGAAGTTGAAACTGGAGCAGCAGCATGGCCAGGTAGACTGGGGACAGCAAGGAGTCATCATGACAATGACAATATAGTCGACAAGTTTTCTCCTACGCATACATTGCTTATCACATCCTACAACATGTGTCATGTTATCTACTGTAAGCCCAACAGTTTCTCCCCTCTTTGTGTGGGGGGAGACTTCCTTCCCTGTTATCAGTTTCACAGAGGTCACAAGTTGTCTACCACTGTTCCTCTTCTCTTACAGACAAACATTCTTCATCACTATACAGAGACAGAACTATAACTAACAGAATTCTACCCTATGTTAAATCTATTAGTAATTATTCATAACATTCAAAAACAATGCGTTTAGTTAGTTTAGTTTTTAGTTTTTCTAGTTTATTTTTTTTATTTTTACAGGGACAGTGCACATTAATCAACGTTTCAGTAAAAGTGTCGGTTTTAGCCAGCTGGCTAATTTTCAACCGCAGTCCCTGGGCAGGTTATTAAAAACAATTACAATATAGACAATAGCAACATAGAACAAGCAAGACATAGGAACATAGGACAAGCAAGACATAGCATACAGACAGAGCAACATAGGACAAGCAAGACGTAGCATACAGACAGAGCAGCATAGAACAAAAAGCAGCAAGTCAAAATTCATAAAAGCAACAAAGTGTTTCCACACCTCACAAGCTACAGACAATACTTTAACCAATAGATCAGTCTCGTAGGTTCTCTTTAAAGTGAAATGTGGTCCTGTGGTGGAAGGAACCGTTGGGTATCTGATATGGTCATGTTGGTCTAAAGAGCCAACTGCCTGCCATTTCACTGACATGGAGACATTCCTGTCGTTTCGCTTGGCCTTTACACAACCCCGCTATTCCTAGTGACCGTTTCTCTCCTGCTTGTCAACGACACACCCTCCCCTGTTCAACTGAGGTAACTGATGGATACTGTAAGCAACCCCCCCCCCCCCCCCCCCCCCAAAAAAAACATTCCTTACCCCAGGACACTTCAACGGGTGACTATACGGGAATATAATGGGGAAAAAAGGGAGCACTCGGTTTCTGCTTTGAGTATTTACTGGTTTGGCCTATGAATGATAAACCCTTAGATCCAGATGCGTTATGAACCCCCCCCCCCCCCCCCCCCGATCCTTAAATTTGGAAAAATGTTGCATTTTTCAAACACCTGAAACAGCTTTTTCTTCCAATCTAGAGCCATAATCAATATGCTTAAATTGTATGCAAAAAAAAATTTATTCTGCATATCTCAGCATACCTCAAGCTGGGTGGTTCTTTTTTTAAGAAACGAAATATGCTTCTCTGAATCTCTGCTAATGTCTGGATAAAAGATTGAAAGGGATGTCAGTCTTAGTATATTTAGTTATCGCTTGCTTTTCTAAAGTCTACCAACCTTACCAGTATCAAATGTATTTATGTAGCTCTTCTTACATCAGCTGATATCTCAAAGTGCTGTACAGAAACCCAGCCTAAAACCCCAAACAGCAAGCATTGCAGGTGTTGTAGCACGTTGGCTAGGGAAAACTCCCTAGAAAGGCCAAAACCTAGGAAGAAACCTAGAGAGGAACCAGGCTATGTGGGGTGGCCAGTCCTCTTCTGGCTGTGCCGGGTGGAGATTATAACAGACCATGGCCAAGATGTTCAAATGTTCATAGATGACCAGCAGGGTCAGACAGTAGGCATGCCAGCTAAGATAGTTAAACAAGGTAGCTATTCTAACTTGTTTGTTAGCCTGAAATGGCTTCAACACCTGCATTGCAGCAGCGCCTCTTCAACCTCAGGAGGCTGAAGAAATTCGGCTTGTCACCAAAAGCACTCACAAACTTCTACAGATGCACAATCGAGAGCATCCTGGCGGGCTGTATCACCGCCTGGTACGGCAACTGCTCCGCCCTCAACCGTAAGGCTCTCCAGAGGGTAGTGAGGTCTGCACAACGCATCACCGGGGGCAAACTACCTGCCCTCCAGGACACCTACACCACCCGATGCTACAGGAAGGCCATAAAGATCATCAAGGACATCAACCACCCGAGCCACTGCCTGTTCACCCCGCTATCATCCAGAAGGCGAGGTCAGTACAGGTGCATCAAAGCTGAGACCGAGAGACTGAAAAACAGCTTTCATCTCAAGGTCATCAGACTGTTAAACAGCCACCACTAACATTGAGTGGCTGCTGCCAACACACTGACAATGACACTGACTCAACTCCAACCACTTTAATAATGGGAACTGATGGGAAATGATGTAAATATATCACTAGCCACTTTAAACAATGCTACCTTATATAATGTTACTTACCCTACATTATTCATCTCATATGCATACGTATATACTGTACTCTATATCATCGACTGCATCCTTATGTAATACATGTATCACTAGCCACTTTAACTATGCCACTTTGTTTACATACTCATCTCATATGTATATACTGTACTCGATATCATCTACTGTATCTTGCCTATGCTGCTCTGTACCATCACTCATTCATATATCCTTATGTACATATTCTTTATCCCCTTACACTGTGTATAAGACAGTAGTTTTGGAATTGTTAGCTAGATTACTTGTTGGTTATTACTGCATTGTCGGAACTAGAAGCACAAGCATTTCGCTACACTCGCATTAACATCTGCTAACCATGTGTATGTGACAAATAACATTTGATTTGATTTTGATTTATGAGGTTAAAGGCCAGAACCTAGGTAGGTAGCTATTCTAACTTGTTTGTTAGCCTGAAATGGCTTCTTGGTAGCTAGTTATGAGGTTGGCAGATTGTGAACCTATCTGGGCTAGCTAAAGCCAACTTCATACAGTTCTTAAACAGCTTAAGTGGTTAGCAGTGCGCTATTACAGAACATTTTTTAAAAAAAAAATTTCATAAAAGAATAAAACAGAAGCAATCTGAGGGAACACGTGTGCATGACCTTTCTGGAAACAAACACCAGTGGAGGCTGCTGAGGGGAGGACGGCTCATAACGGCTTGAACGGAGTAAATGGAATCAAACACACGGCCACCGTGTGTTTTGATGTATTTGATACCATTACACGAATTTAAGAAATCATTTAAATGTTAAAATAACCTTTCTTTTATGACCGTTAGGCTGCATATGTCAATTTGTTTGGCTTGTAAATATGTTACTACCATGTATGATTTTGTTAATGTCCGCTTTCCAACAATGGACTAGTCTTCTGGCAGTATCAAATGGAACCATCCGTACCGTTGCGCCCAGGGCACGGGTTTTCACTAGTTACTACAGCCACAAAGTCTAAATTGGCTGTATCATAAACATTTCTGGGGAAGAAAAGAAAATGTGTTTTTGGTCTTAATTTATAAGGTTAGCAGTGTGGTTATGGTTAGGTTTAAAAATCAGATTTTAAGAAGGGAAATTGTACAATTGAGCGGGGTTAATAACTTTGTGTCTGTGGGAACTAGTGACGACCTTGGGCACGTTCCCGACACTCAAAGGTAATCAATCACCTAATTTGACTGCTCTCACCGGTCGTGCAAGGCAGCAGCACAGACTGTCGTTAGTTGTAAAATACCTTTGGCAGCAGGCTACAGGTGCGTGCCGCATCAACTGCCAGGCCGACATCGCTGTTGTTAAACTACCATACCGATTCTCTACACACCTTTCAACTCACACACATAATTAATTCATTATTCTGGTATGCCTAACCTCATGAAATGACAAAGACAACGAAAGACTTTCACAGACCGATCTCAGTAGGCTGTCGTACGAGAGGAGTCGAACAGGCTACAGGCAGTACATAGCCTATCGATAGTCCGTGCTGCTCTGTCGTTGATTGCAATTCAATGATTCCGAGGCATTCCGTCAGTGGAGTTTTATTCTAATGTTACACCACATGTACAATAATTTTATCCTGACAAGATTTGATCATCAGAATTAGTTCCCCGTGCATGGTTGATTTACATCTGCACTTTTGTTTTTAATTATACTATATTCTGTCGATATTTCCATTCATAGAGCCCAGTAGGCTATCACGTGTCGTCAGTACGTACACCTCACACAGTGCCGCCCCCCAAATAGAAACGTGTGTTGCTGCTACAAATGGTCAGACTATATATACTGTAAGACGTAGAGTCGCAAACTAGTGCGAGGACGCGCTCTTTGAAATGTAGGAGTAGTGCAACGACCCTGGCTTTATAACTGCGGAAATCGATCCTGCCGCACGAGCATGCTTTTGCGGCACAGTCGATAGCGCGCTGGATCTCGGGCTAGAAGGTCGAGGGTTCGAGACCTGCTCCCTGCTGTTTCATGACAATACATATATATATATATATGAAGAACCGAAAAAATCCAGGACATGTTGTTTCCATTGCCGCAGGAAGTAGGGGTGCTGGCGGTGCCCCCTGATAAATTGGAATAATTTTACCAAAATAATTAAAAAATATATTTGGCAAAATTATGAACTATCTTTTTAGCTAATTTTACCCCAACATCGGACACTCTCTATCGGTTAGAGTAGTAGTATTTCCTCTGAAATGTCAAACATGCTAATTGCTAACCCCGCTAGCTAACATTTGTACGACACCAATAATCACAAAACATTGAGGCCTTGATCCCAAGGTAACACTGTTGAAGGTCATATATTTCTTATTAGACACTGTTGAAGGTCATATATTTCTTATTAGACACCGTTGAAGTTCATATATTTCTTATTAGACACTGTTGAAGGTCATATATTTCTTATTAGACACTGTTGAAGGTCATATATTTCTTATTAGACACTGTTGAAGGTAATATATTTCTTATTAGACACTGTTGAAGGTCATATATTTCTTATTAGACACTGTTGAAGGTCGTATATTTCTTATTAGACACTGTTGAATGTCATATATTTCTTAATAGACACTGTTGAAGGTCATATATTTCTTATTAGACACTGTTGAAGGTCATATATTTCTTATTAGACACTGTTGAAGGTAATATATTTCTTATTAGACACTGTTGAAGGTCATATATTTCTTATTAGACACTGTTGAAGGTAATATATTTCTTATTAGACACTGTTGAAGGTAATATATTTCTTATTAGACACTGTTGAAGGTCATATATTTCTTATTAGACACTGTTGAAGCTCATATATTTCTTATTAGACACTGTTGAAGGTCATATATTTCTTATTAGACACTGTTGAAGGTAATATATTTCTTATTAGACACTGTTGAAGGTAATATATTTCTTATTAGACACTGTTGAAGGTCATATATTTCTTATTAGACACTGTTGAAGGTAATATATTTCTTATTAGACACTGTTGAAGGTAATATATTTCTTATTAGACACTGTTGAAGGTAATATATTTCTTATTAGACACTGTTGAAGGTAATATATTTCTTATTAGACACTGTTGAAGGTCATATATTTCTTATTAGACACTGTTGAAGGTCATATATTTCTTATTAGACACTGTTGAAGGTAATATATTTCTTATTAGACACTGTTGAAGGTAATATATTTCTTATTAGACACTGTTGAAGGTAATATATTTCTTATTAGACACTGTTGAAGCTAATATATTTCTTATTAGACACTGTTGAAGGTCATATATTTCTTATTAGACACTGTTGAAGGTAATATATTTCTTATTAGACACTGTTGAAGGTCATATATTTCTTATTAGACACGGTTGAAGGTCATATATTTCTTATTAGACACTGTTGAAGGTCATATATTTCTTATTAGACACTGTTGAAGGTCATATATTTCTTATTAGACACTGTTGAAGGTCATATATTTCTTATTAGACACTGTTGAAGGTCATATATTCCTTATTAGACACTGTTGAAGGTAATATATTTCTTATTAGACACTGTTGAAGGTAATATATTTCTTATTAGACACTGTTGAAGGTAATATATTTCTTATTAGACACTGTTGAAGGTAATATATTTCTTATTAGACACTGTTGAAGGTCATATATTTCTTATTAGACACTGTTGAAGGTCATATATTTCTTATTAGACACTGTTGAAGGTAATATATTTCTTATTAGACACTGTTGAAGGTAATATATTTCTTATTAGACACTGTTGAAGGTAATATATTTCTTATTAGACACTGTTGAAGGTCATATATTTCTTATTAGACACTGTTGAAGGTAATATATTTCTTATTAGACACTGTTGAAGGTAATATATTTCTTATTAGACACTGTTGAAGGTCATATATTTCTTATTAGACACTGTTGAAGGTCATATATTTCTTATTAGACACTGTTGAAGGTCATATATTTCTTATTAGACACTGTTGAAGGTAATATATTTCTTATTAGACACTGTTGAAGGTAATATATTTCTTATTAGACACTGTTGAAGGTAATATATTTCTTATTAGACACTGTTGAAAGTAATATATTTCTTATTAGACACTGTTGAAGGTAATATATTTCTTATTAGACACTGTTGAAGGTAATATATTTCTTATTAGACACTGTTGAAAGTAATATATTTCTTATTAGACACTGTTGAAAGTAATATATTTCTTATTAGACACTGTTGAAGGTAATATATTTCTTATTAGACACTGTTGAAAGTAATATATTTCTTATTAGACACTGTTGAAGGTCATATATTTCTTATTAGACACTGTTGAAGGTAATATATTTCTTATTAGACACTGTTGAAGGTAATATATTTCTTATTAGACACTGTTGAAGGTAATATATTTCTTATTAGACACTGTTGAAAGTAATATATTTCTTATTAGACACTGTTGAAGGTAATATATTTCTTATTAGACACTGTTGAAAGTAATATATTTCTTATTAGACACTGTTGAAGGTAATATATTTCTTATTAGACACTGTTGAAGGTCATATATTTCTTATTAGACACTGTTGAAGGTAATATATTTCTTATTAGACACTGTTGAAGGTAATATATTTCTTATTAGACACTGTTGAAGGTCATATATTTCTTATTAGACACTGTTGAAGGTCATATATTTCTTATTAGACACTGTTGAAGGTAATATATTTCTTATTAGACACTGTTGAAGGTCAAAAATTTCTTATTAGACACTGTTGAAGGTAATATATTTCTTATTAGACACTGTTGAAGGTCATATATTTCTTATTAGACACTGTTGAAGGTAATATATTTCTTATTAGACACTGTTGAAAAAGCCGATAATATGGGGTGCTATGTTAATACTACTCCATAGAGGATCAATAGACCCTCAACATTGGAACAAGCGCATCAACCATCACCAGTAAGTAGCCTAGGCTTCATCTTCATCATAGGGTGAGTCAGTCACTATATGCTAATATGCACTATAAATA
This sequence comes from Oncorhynchus kisutch, assembly GCF_002021735.2. Classification (NCBI taxonomy): domain Eukaryota; kingdom Metazoa; phylum Chordata; class Actinopteri; order Salmoniformes; family Salmonidae; genus Oncorhynchus; species Oncorhynchus kisutch. The sequence goes on along the minus strand of NC_034175.2, from coordinate 75,180,684 downwards.
CAAAAGTATGTGGACACCCCCCTTCCATAGATAAACATTGGCAGTAGAAGGGCCTTACTGAAGAGTTCAGTGACTTTCAAGTCAGTTCGTCAAATTTCTGCCCTGCTAGAGCTGCCACCGGTCAACTGTAAGTGCTGTTATTGTGAAATGGAAACGTCTAGGAGCAACCACAGCTCAGCCACGAAGTGGGCTCTGAGTCTCAGAAGAGTGGAGGCTGGTATAGCAGAGGACCAACTCCATATTAGTGCCCATGATCAAGGAATGAGATGTTCGAAGAGCCGGTGTCCACATACTTTTGGTAAAGTTGTGCATTTACAGTGCCTTGCAAAAGTATTCATTACCCTTGGCGTTTTTCCTATTTTGTTGCATTACAACCTGTAATTTAAATATATATATTTTTTTACATTTCATGTAATGGACATACACAAAATAGTCCAAATTTGTGAAGTGAAATGAAAAAAAAAGACAATTCTAAAAAATAAAAAACGGAAAAGTGCTGCGTGCATATGTACTCACCCCCTTTGCTATGAAGCCCCTAAATAAGATCTGGTGCAACTAATTACCTTCAGAAGTCACATAATTAGTTAAATAAAGTCCACCTGTGTGCAATGTAAGTGTCACATGATCTGTCACATGATCTCAGTATATATACACCTGTTCTGAAAGGCTCCAGAGTCTGCAACACCATTAATTAAGCAAGCGGCACCATGAAGACCAAGGAGCTCTCCAAACAGGTCAGGGACAAAGTTGTGGAGAAGTACAGATCAAGGTTGGGTTATAAAAAAATATCTGAAACTTTGAACATCCCACAGAGTACCATTAAATTAATTATAAAAAAATGGAAAGAATATGGCACCACAACAAACCTGCCAAGAGAGGGCCGCCCAACAAAACTCACAGACCAGGCAAGGAGGGCATTAATCAGAGAGGCAACAAAGAGACCAAAGATAACCCTGAAGGAGCTGCAAAGCTCCACAGCAGAGATTGGAGCATCTGTCCGTAGGACCACTGTAAGCTGTACACTCCACAAAGCTGGGATTTATGGAAGAGTGGACAGAAAAAGGCTTGTGTTTGCCAAAAGGCATGTGGGAGACTCCCCAAACATGTGGAAGAAGGTACTCAGATGAGACTAAAATTGAGCTTTTTGGCCATCAAGGAAAATGCTATGTCTGGTGCAAAGCCAACACCTCTCATCACCCCGAGAATACCATCCCCACATTGAAGCATGGTGGTGGCATCATCATGCTGTGGGGATGTTTTTCATCGGCAGGGGAACTGGTCAGAATTGATGGATGTCGCTAAATACAGGAAGTCCTTGAAGGTTTCATGCTTCCAGAGATTTGAGCTTTGAGATTTCACTCTCCAGCAGGACAATGATCCTAATCACACTGCTAAAGCAACACTTGAGTGGTTTAAGGGGAAACATTTAAATGTCTTGGAATGGCCTAGTTAAAGCCCAGACCTCAATCCAATTGAAAATCTGTGGTATGACTTAAAGATGCTGTACACCAGCAGAACCCATTCAACTTGAAGGAGCTGGAGCAGTTTTGCCTTGACGAATGGGCAGAAATCTCAGTGGCTTGATGTGCCAAGCTTATAGAGACATACCCCAAGATACTTGCAGCTGTAATTGCGGCAAAAGGTGGCTCTAACAAAATATTGACTTTGGGGGGTGAATAGTCATGCAGTTTCAAGTTTTATATTGTTTTGTCTTCTTTATTGTTTCACAAAAAATACTTTGTATCTTCAAAGTGGTCGGCATGTTGTGTAAATCAAACGATACAAACCCCCACAAAAAATATATTTTAATTCCAGGTTGTAAGGCAACAAAATCTGAAAAATGCCAAGGGGGGTGAATACTTTGGAAAGCCACTGTATATAGACAGGTGTGTACCTTTCCAAATCATGTTCAATCAGTTGAATTTACCACAGGTGGACTCCAATCCAAGAATAATCAATGGAAACAGGATGCACCTGAGCTAAATTTTTATCAATTTGCTAAAATATATCTATTTTTTTTTATTGTTTTTGCTTTGTCATTATTGGGTGTGTAGATTAATGAGGTAAAATTGTTAGTTCATCCATTTTAGAATAATGCTGTAACGTAACAAAATGTGGAAGAAGTGAAGGGGTCTGAATCCTTTCCAAATTCACTGTAAATGTATGTGCGTGTGGTACAGAGATTAGGTAGCCATTACAAAAATCATGTTAAACACTATTATTGCACACAGAATGAGTCCATGCAGTTTATTATGTGACTTGTTGGGCTCATTTTAACTCCTGAACGTATTTAAGGATTGTCATGACCAAGGGGTTGAATATTTCTTCACTCAAGAGATTTTAGCTTTTCATAAAAAACATAATTCCACTTCGACGTTATGTGGTATTGTGTGTAGGCCAGGTACCAACAAATCTTAAATGTAATCCATTTTAAATTCTGTCTGTAACACAACAAAATGTGGAAAAAGTCAAGGGTGTGAATACTTTCTCAAGGCACTGTAAATGACAGCCTAAATTCAGGCAAATTTTGCTGGGGGTGGCAGTGAGGAGATTTGGGACGTGTTTCAATGGCATTTCCATTGTTTATGTCGAGTTCCATCGATCTCTTTACCGCATCTATACTCCAGAGTATATTCACATAACAATAAGGAATTCCCCTTGACCACGCCCACAAATTGGGGAAAACAAACATTCGTTCCCATTGACCCCTAGTGCAAAAAAGCCAAATAGGTTGCTGATTTAAAAAAATATATTAACAAATATAAAGAATTATATATTAGAATAATTTTGCACGCCCAATTTTTCAGTTTTTGATTTGTTAAAAAAGTTTGAAATATCCAATAAATGTCGTTCCACTTCATGATTGTGTCCCACTTGTTGTTGATTCTTCACAAAAAAATACAGTTTTATATCTTTATGTTTGAAGCCTGAAATGTGGCAAAAGGTCGCAAAGTTCAAGGGGGCCGAATACTTTCGCAAGGCACTGTAGCTAGAACTCTATGTATGTGGAAAAATGTCATCACAGGTAAGACATTTAGCTGGTTTAGTATGTCCTGTTTGTAACTCCACTCACTACTTGTAGCTGTATAGTCTGTTTGTTTGTGTTGTTGGTCTTGGCTAGCTCAATGTCCTGGTCCCTAGCTAGCTAGCGACTCACTTACGTGGCTGCTAGCACTGTCATGAGGGAAGCCTTAAAATATTACGTTTTTTCTAAGTAGTGAGAACGCCTGGAGCAGGCAATGTTGAAAAGTATTCTTTACACATGTTATACTTTTCCTAAATGTAGTTTTGTAATTGACTAAAACAAGTAACCAACAAGAAATGTTCCTTTGAAAAAGGTCAAGTTTTTGCTGTGAGCCAAATGGGTAACCTAAGTAACCACAGGTCGTTTTCTAACTAAACTAAATGTTAGTCTAAAAGAAAGGTGAGATCATGTCTAGATGCCTTTTATATTGGATATCAAGTTTATAAATTGTGTGGCTGGGCTGATTAGACAGTGGATTGCGCAGTCAGATGGAACAGAGTAAATAGACATTTTAAAGTCATAGTTTTAGCCGGTGGTAACTTGTGGAATAGACACCGGCTGGAATGCGTTTTTAACCAATCACCATTCAGGATTAGACCCACCTGTTGTATTTTAGGCTATTATGACTTCACCGAAGACAGGAATTTTCTAAATTCTAATTATTGCATCATAATTTATACTATCATGACGTCAATCCAACCCCCCTCCAGACTGTCTAAAAGTCATTCATAGTCTGATTTATCAATCATAACCCCCTGGCCTGTCTAAAAGTCATTCATATCAATCGTTTTGCCCAGAAGACGTAGAGCATCTGCCTACTGTCCGCCGCCCCAGGGTGTCCCGACATCGCAGGAGAGAAAGCCGCAGGAGGCGTTAGACAGGCCAGGTAACCTGCCTGATTTAACTGCCTCCTCCATGGTCCTCCTCACTGACCGACCCCTGGTAGTGTAGAGTTGTTAGTCTGCTTAAATAAAATCGTATTTTTTTTGAACTAACAGTGAGCAGACGTTTTATTATTAGATGGTGTCTAAGAGTCTTAGACAGTAGAATCTGGGAATCCACATCTGGGAATTGTGCATCTCCCGCCATTCTCTTTGATGGGAACCTGTTTCAACATGTTGGACATAACTGAGGATGATTCAAAATGGCTAGGTGCTTTTCTTTCACAAAGAAGGACTGCGCTCTCCTTGGTTTACCAGGTCGGGATGAGGATGGAGCTGCCTACTCTGTGTGGGAGAACATGCCCAGCTACTGTCTGTGTGAGTGGCATTGACTGTATGAAAGTTGAACCGAAAGGAGGTGTTGGGGATAGTGGGACTGCTGTGTGCACGTTGACTGAACATGTCCTCGTGTACTTTGGTGGTTAACAAAAAAAATAACTTTTAAAATAAATACTTTTAACATCTGAATGTGGCTTTTATAATTTTGTGCAATTCAAATGTTCTGTCAATGACATGTTATGTTAAGTAGGAAGACAAAAAACGTGCGCATTTTATGACAGTCTCAGTTAGCCATGTCAACACTAATATCTATAAAATATCTCAGCAATATGCAAATAATATTCAACATATTTTTTGCTTCTAAAAGAAATAGGCTTAGGATTTTATGTTAGAGAAACGAGGAGAGGGGGACATATGTAAGGATGAGAATTGGATGTTCATAATTGATTGGTAATGCCTGACCTGTGTCTATAAATTCCTGTCTGTCAAGTGAACTGATTGAGATGGGGTTGTTGCCTCTATGTCTAGAGAATAAAGACATGTTTTTACATAGCTCCCGTGTGCCGTCTCTGTAACAGGCTTGGTTATGTTTCCACTTGACGCTGCAGAAATATGTATTTTCTATTGGTTGAATTTACATATCAATAAGGTGTTATGCCACATTGGTTACTTGCAGATAGGGGGAGATTCTACCCAGTCTGATGTTGACATACAAACGGTAGGTAGGTCATGTTCTGAAAAACTCTATTCTACTTTCACATTTTATCAGTTCACCACATTTAACAGATTAACCAGCTCACTATGTACATGTCCTGATGTGTATATATATAATGGTACGGTACCTGGTAGATATTGTGGTGTATCCTGGGATGTGCTTTTGTATGTTATCGCTGTAAGAGTAATGTTAGCTAGCAGGCTCTATTTGTAATGGTCATATTAGCTCCCTCTGCTAATTCGCAGTTATTTCCGTGCTAAACAGACGAATCACGAATCAACATTTTGGCTGTGCTAGCTTCTGTCTATCGTCAGAAAACACACCAGTCAACTGGGGCCACTGGCTGGACAGTCCTTTCTTTAAAAACAACAACGCAAGACAGTTACGAAGTACCATCACATCTGTTACACTGGTGTCGGGTCCAGTCTGGTCTTCAATGGACATCTGTTACACTGGTGCAGAGACCAGTCTGGTCTTCAATGGACATCTGAAACACTGGTGCAGAGACCAGTCTGGTCTTCAATG
>NC_034175.2:74977699-75170199 GCF_002021735.2 Oncorhynchus kisutch | reverse complement strand
TTGACTAGTCTCTCAAAGCACTTCATGATGATGGAAGTGAGTGCTAAGTGGCGGTAGTCATTTAGCTCAGTTACCTTAGCTTTCTTGGGAACAGGAACAATGGTGGCCCTCTTGAAACATGTGGGAACAGCATAAGGATTTATTGAAAATGTCCGTAAACACACCAGCCAGCTGGTCTGCGCATGCTCTGAGGACGCTCCTGGGGATGCCGTCTGGGCCTGCAACCTTGCGAGGGTTAACACATTTAAATGTTTTACTCACGTTGGCTGCAGTGAAAGAGAGCCCGCAGGTTTTGGTAGCGGGCCGTGTCAGTGGCACATTGTCCTCAAAGCGAGCAAAGAAGGTGTTTAGTCTGTCTGGGAGCAAGACATCCTGGTCCGCGACGGGGCTGGATTTCCTTTTATAGTCCTTGATTGACTGTAGACCCTGCCACATACCTCTCGTGTCTGAGCCGTTGAATTGCGACTCTATTTTGTCTCTATACTGACGCTTAGCTTGCTTGATTGCCTTGCGGAGGGAGTAGCTACACTGTTTGTATTTGGTCATGTTTCCGGTCACCTTGCCCTGGTTAAATGCAGTGGTTCGCGCTTTCAGTTTTGCAAATTAATAGGGTAAATAGGTTCTGGTGTCAACACCTCTCTTCGGGGTCCGGAGACACTTAAATGAATAGCTGTGGAATGGTTGTTTCTGGTGGCTTTAAAAAAACAAAACATTTAACCTTTATTTAACTAGACAAGTCAGTTAAGAACAAATTCTTATTTACGGCCTACTCCGGCCAAACCTGGACAACGCTGGGCCAATTGTGCGCCGCCCTATAGGACTCCCAATTACGGCTGGATGTGATGCAGCCTGGAGACATCCAAACATGATCATTTGGTCAATATACCCTCAATATACCCTCCCAACATACCCCCCAATATACACCAAAGGACACCCCAATGTACCCCTCAATATACCCACCAGTATTCCCCAACATACCCCCCCAATATACACCAATGTACCCCTCAATATACCCACCAATATTCCCCAATCACTCCTGAAATGCCAAAACGTTTCTATATTAATTTAAACTGTGTTCTTAATACCTCACCCCTTCTTTAACTACATTTAAATGTCATAACTCATTTTGCAAGTCCAGAAACTTCTTACTCGGTCACGCAATTTAATTACAGTATTAATTCATAAAACAATACAGTGATAGTCCAAATAACTGTTCAGTATGGCGTCATGCACAACAATAGACTATAAAATAAACCAATCAGAATGGCGTCATGCACAACAATAGACTTTAAAATGAACCAATCAGAATGGCGTCATGCACAACAATAGACTTTAAAATTAACCAATCAGAATGGCGTCATGCACAACAATAGACTTTAAAATGAACCAATCAGAATGGCGTCATGCACAACAATAGACTATAAAATAAACCAATCAGAATGGCGTCATGCACAACAATAGACTTTAAAATGAACCAATCAAATCAAATCAAATCAAATAGATTTATATAGCCCTTCGTACATCAGCTGATATCTCAAAGTGCTGTACAGAAACCCAGCCTAAAACCCCAAACAGCAAGCAATGCAGGTGTAGAAGCACGGTGGCTAGGAAAAACTCCCTAGAAAGGCCAATACCTAGGAAGAAACCTAGAGAGGAACCAGGCTATGTGGGGTGGCCAGTCCTCTTCTGGCTGTGCCGGGTGGAGATTATAACAGAACATGGCCAAGATGTTCAAATGTTCATAAATGACCAGCATGGTCGAATAATAATAAGGCAGAACAGTTGAAACTGGAGCAGCAGCACAGTCAGGTGGAAGTTGAAACTGGAGCAGCAGCATGGCCAGGTGGACTGGGGACAGCAAGGAGTCATCATGTCAGGTAGTCCTGGGGCATGGTCCTAGGGCTCAGGTCAGTTGAAACTGGAACAGCAGCATGGCCAGGTGGACTGGGGACAGCAAGGAGTCATCATGTCAGGTAGTCCTGGGGCATGGTCCTAGGGCTCAGGTCCTCCGAGAGAGAGAAAGAAAGAGAGAAGGAGAGAATTAGAGAACGCACACTTAGATTCACACAGGACACCGAATAAACTACTGCAGCATAAATACTGGAGGCTGAGACAGGAGGGGTCAGGAGACACTGTGGCCCCATCCGAGGACACCCCCGGACAGGGCCAAACAGGAAGGATATAACCCCACCCACTTTGCCAAAGCACAGCCCCCACACCACTAGAGGGATATCTTCAACCACCAACTTACCATCCTGAGACAAGGCTGAGTATAGCCCACAAAGATCTCCGCCACGGCACAACCCAAGGGGGGGGGGGCGCCAACCCAGACAGGATGACCACAACAGTGAATCAACCCACTCAGGTGACGCACCCCCTCCAGGGACGGCATGAGAGAGCCCCAGCAAGCCAGTGACTCAGCCCCTGTAATGGGGTTAGAGGCAGAGAATCCCAGTGGAAAGAGGGGAACCGGCCAGGCAGAGACAGCAAGGGCGGTTCGTTGCTCCAGAGCCTTTCCGTTCACCTTCCCACTCCTGGGCCAGACTACACTCAATCATATGACCCACTGAAGAGATGAGTCTTCAGTAAAGACTTAAAGGTTGAGACCGAGTTTGCGTCTCTGACATGGGTAGGCAGACCGTTCCATAAAAATGGAGCTGTATAGGAGAAAGCCCTGCCTCCAGCTGTTTGCTTAGAAATTCTAGGGACAATTAGGAGGCCTGCGTCTTGTGACCGTAGCGTACGTGTAGGTATGTACGGCAGGACCAAATCAGAGAGATAGGTAGGAGCAAGCCCATGTAATGCTTTGTAGGTTAGCAGTAAAACCTTGAAATCAGCCCTTGCTTTGACAGGAAGCCAGTGTAGAGAGGCTAGCACTGGAGTAATATGATCAAATTTTTTGGTTCTAGTCAGGATTCTAGCAGCCGTATTTAGCACTAACTGAAGTTTATTTAGTGCTTTATCCGGGTAGCCGGAAAATAGAGCATTGCAGTAGTCTAACCTAGAAGTGACAAAAGCATGGATTAATTTTTCTGCATCATTTTTGGACAGAAAGTTTCTGATTTTTGCAATGTTACGTAGATGGAAAAAAGCTGTCCTCGAAATGGTCTTGATATGTTCTTCAAAAGAGAGATCAGGGTCCAGAGTAACGCCGAGGTCCTTCACAGTTTTATTTGAGACGACTGTACAACCATTAAGATTAATTGTCAGATTCAACAGAAGATCTCTTTGTTTCTTGGGACCTAGAACAAGCATCTCTGTTTTGTCCGAGTTTAATAGTAAAAAGTTTGCAGCCATCCACTTCCTTATGTCTGAAACACATGCTTCTAGCGAGGGCAATTTTGGGGCTTCACCATGTTTCATTGAAATGTACAGCTGTGTGTCATCCGCATAGCAGTGAAAGTTTACATTATGTTTTCGAATAACATCCCCAAGAGGTAAAATATATAGTGAAAACAATAGTGGTCCTAAAACGGAACCTTGAGGAACACCGAAATTTACAGTTGATTTGTCAGAGGACAAACCATTCACAGAGACAAACTGATATCTTTCCGACAGATAAGATCTAAACCAGGCCAGAACATGTCCGTGTAGACCAATTTGGGTTTCCAATCTCTCCAAAAGAATGTGGTGATCGATGGTATCAAAAGCAGCACTAAGGTCTAGGAGCACGAGGACAGATGCAGAGCCTCGGTCCGATGCCATTAAAATGTCATTTACCACCTTCACAAGTGCCGTCTCAGTGCTATGATGGGGTCTAAAACCAGACTGAAGCATTTCGTATACATTGTTTGTCTTCAGGAAGGCAGTGAGTTGCTGCGCAACAGCCTTCTCTAAAATTTTTGAGAGGAATGGAAGATTCGATATAGGCCGATAGTTTTTTAGATTTTCTGGGTCAAGGTTTGGCTTTTTCAAGAGAGGCTTTATTACTGCCACTTTTAGTGAGTTTGGTAAACATCCAGTGGATAGAGAGCCGTTTATTATGTTCAACATAGGAGGGCCAAGCACAGGAAGCAGCTCTTTCAGTAGTTTAGTTGGAATAGGGTCCAGTATGCAGCTTGAAGGTTTAGAGGCCATGATTATTTTCATCATTGTGTCAAGAGATATAGTACTAAAACACTTGAGCGTCTCTCTTGATCCTAGGTCCTGGCAGAGTTGTGCAGACTCAAGACAACTGAGGTTTGGAGGAATACGCAGGTTTAAAGAGGAGTCCGTAATTTGCTTTCTAATAATCATAATATTTTCCTCAAAGAAGTTCATGAATTTATCACTGCTAAAGTGAAAGTCATCCTCTCTTGGGGAATGCTGCTTTTTAGTTAGCTTTGCGACAGTATTAAAAAGGAATTTCGGATTGTTCTTATTTTCCTCAATTAAGTTAGAAAAATAGGATGATCGAGCAGCAGTAAGGGCTCTTCGGTACTGCACGGTACCGTCCTTCCAAGCTAGTCGGAAGACTTCCAGTTTGGTGTGGCGCCATTTCCGTTCCAATTTTCTGGAAGCTTGCTTCAGAGCTCTGGTATTTTCTGTGTACCAGGGAGCTAGTTTCTTATGAGACATTTTTTTAGTTTTTAGGGGTGCAACTGCATCTAGGGTATTGCGCAAGGTTAGATTGAGATCCTCAGTTAGGTGGTTAAGTGATTTTTGTCCTCTGGCGTCCTTGGGTAGGCAGAGGGAGTCTGGAAGGGCATCAAGGAATCTTTGTGTTGTCTGTGAATTTATAGCACGACTTTTGATGTTCCTTGGTTGGGGTCTAAGCAGATTATTTGTTGCAATTGCAAACGTAATAAAATGGTGGTCCGATAGTCCAGGATTATGAGGAAAAACATTAAGATCCACCACATTTATTCCATGGGACAAAACTAGGTCCAGCGTATGACTGTGACAGTGAGTGGGTCCAGAGACATGTTGGACAAAACCCACTGAGTCGATGATGGCTCCGAAAGCCTTTTGGAGTGGGTCTGTGGACTTTTCCATGTGAATATTAAAGTCACCAAAGATTAGAATATTATCTGCTATGACTACAAGGTCCGATAGGAATTCAGGGAACTCAGTGAGAAACGCTGTATATGGCCCAGGAGGCCTGTAAACAGTAGCTATAAAAAGTGATTGAGTAGGCTGCATAGATTTCATGACTAGAAGCTCAAAAGACGAAAATGTCTTTTTTTTTTGTAAATTGAAATTTGCTATCGTAAATGTTAGCAACACCTCCGCCTTTGCGGGATGCACGGGGGATATGGTCACTAATGTAGCCAGGAGGTGAGGCCTCATTTAAAACAGTAAATTAATCAGGCTTAAGCCATGTTTCAGTCAGGCCAATCACATCAAGATTATGATCAGTGATTAGTTCATTGACTATAATTGCCTTTGAAGTAAGGGATCTAACATTAAGTAGCCCTATTTTGAGATGTGAGGTATCATGATCTCTTTCAGTAATGACAGGAATGGAGGTGGTCTTTATCCTAGTGAGATTGCTAAGGCGAACACCGCCATGTTTAGTTTTGCCCAACCTAGGTCGAGGCACAGACACGGTCTCAATGGTGATAGCTGAGCTGACTACACTGACTGTGCTAATGGCAGACTCCACTATGCTGGCAGGCTGGCTAACAGCCTGCTGCCTGGCCTGCACCCTATTTCATTGTGGAGCTAGAGGAGTTAGAGCCCTGTCTATGTTGGTAGATAAGATGAGAGCACCCCTCCAGCTAGGATGGAGTCCGTCACTCCTCAGCAGGTCAGGCTTGGTCCTGTTTGTGGGTGAGTCCCAGAAAGAGGGCCAATTATCTACAAATTCTAACTTTTGGGAGGGGCAGAAAACAGTTTTCAACCAGCGATTGAGTTGTGAGACTCTGCTGTAGAGCTCATCACTCCCCCTAACTGGGAGGGGGCCAGAGACAATTACTCGATGCCGACACATCTTTCTAGCTGATATGCACGCAGAAGCTATGTTGCGCTTAGTGATTTCTGACTGTTTCATCCTAACATCGTTGGTGCCGACGTGGATAACAATATCTCTATACTCTCTACACTCGACAGTTTTAGCTTTAGCCAGCACCATCTTCAGATTAGCCTTAAATGCAATTCTGGCATATTGTTTTCCTATCTATGGTATCCAGATTCTCCTGGTGGATATGACTGACAGCAACGTGGTTCAATCTACTTTGTGTCTTTGCTGAGCGCAGCCTTGTCTTCAACCTCCTGAGGGGACTAAAGCTCCTTTCTGGTTCACAGGAGGAGATGGGTATGACAAGGAGCAACCTGACCAGTGCTTCAACATGGGGAAATAAAAACACAGTCCTCTACAGGTAGTCCTGTTAGAATGTGTGCAGCCTCTGCATTAGAACAAAATGACTAGTTTAATTAAAAAGATGTTGCACTGCAAGAGATTATATTATATTATATTATTATTATATTAAAAGTCATAATCATGTTTTTCATGAAATTTGATGATATTTGAAGGAAACCAGATCAATGTAGGATGTCCAAAGTATGAAATAAAAATAGACTGTCGCTTCTACATTGATGAAGTTTGATCATAAAGTTACTGGTCCCCTCCACAGTATCAAAATATCATATTTACATACAGTAAGCATTCAGACCTTTTACTCAGTACTTTGTTGAAGCACCTTTGGGAGTGATTAAAGCCTTGAGTCTTCTTGGGTATGATGCTACAAGCCTGACACACCTGTATTGGGGAGTCTTCCATTCCTCTTAAGCTCTGTCAGGTTGGATGGGGAGCGTTGCTGCACAGCTACAGTTGAAGTCGGAAGTTTACATACAGCTTAGCCAAATACATTTAAACTCAGTTTTTCACAATTCCTGACATTTAATCCCAGTAAAAATTCCCTGTTTTAGGTCAGTTAGGATCACCACTTTATTTTAAGGATGTGAAATGTCAGAATAATAGTAGAAAGAATGATTTATTTCAGATTTAATTTCTTTCATCACATTCCCAGTGGGTCAGAAGTTTACATACACTCAATTGGTATTTGGTAGCATTGCCTTTAAATTGTTTAACTTGGGTCAAATGTTTCGGGTAGCCTTCCACAAGCTTCCCACAATAAGTTGGGTGAATTTTGGCCCATTCCTCCTGACAGAGCTGGTGTAACTGAGTCAGGTTTGTTGGCCTCCTTGCTCGCACATGCCTTTTCAGTTCTGCCCACAAATTTTCTATAGAATTGAGGTCAGAGCTTTGTGATGGCCACTCCAATACCTTGACTTTGTTGTCCTTAAAGCCATTTTGCCACAACTTTGGAAGTATGCCTGGGGTCATTGTCCATCTAGAAGACCCATTTGCGACCAAGCTTAAACTTCCTGACTGATGTCTTGAGATGTTGTTTCAATATATCCACATAATTGTCCTGCTTCATGAGCCATCTATTTTGTGAAGTGCACCAGTCCCTCCTGCAGCAAAGCACCCCCACAACATGATGCTGCCACCCCCTTGCTTCACGGTTGGGATGGTGTTCTTCGGCTTGCAAGCCTCCCCCTTTTTCCTCCAAACATAACGATGGTCATTATGGCCAAACAGTTCAATTTGAATTTCATCAGACCAGAGGACATTTCTCCAAAAAGTACGGTCTTTGGCCCCATGTGCCGTTGCAAACCGTAGTCTGGCTTTTATATGGCAGCTTTGGAGTAGTGGCTTCTTCCTTGCTGAGCGGCCGTTTATGTTATGTCGATATAGGACTTGTTTTACTGTGGATATAGATACTTTTGTAAATGTTTCCTCCAGCATCTTCACAAGGTCCTTTGCTGTTGTTCTGGGATTGATTTGCACTTTTCGCACCAAATGACGTTCATCTCCAGGAGACAGAACGCTTCTCCTTCCTGAGCGGTTGTCACGGCTTTCTTCCTGGGAAGGAGAGGCGGACCAAAACTCAGTGTGGTTATAGTTCATGGTTCTTTAATAAGAGACACTTAACATGAACTAACTACAAAACAATAAACGTGAAAACCCGAAACAGTCCTAACTGGTGCAGAAAACACAAAGACAGGAAACAATCACCCACAAAATACCCAAAGCATATGGCTGCCTAAATATGGCTCCCAATCAGAGACAACGATAAACACCTGCCTCTGATTGAGAACCAATCCAGGCAACCATAGACTTACCTAGACACCTAAAAGAACACAACCCCATAAATCTACAAAAAACCCTAGACAAGACCAAACACATAAATCCCCATGTCACACCCTGGCCTAACCAAAATAATAAAGAAAACAAAGGTAACTAAGGCCAGGGTGTGACAGTGCCCCCCCCCCCCCCCCCCACAAAGGTGCAGACTCCCGGCCGCACACCTAAACCCATAGGGGAGGGTCTGGGTGGGGGCTCTGGCGCGGGACGTGGACCCCACTCCACCATAGTGTTAGTCCGTTTTTGTAGCATCCAGTCGATAACTGTGAGTCCACATGGGTTGATTTTAGTGCTGTAACTGAGTTGCAATGGGAGTGACTTACCGCTGAGAACTTCTCAATAGTCTTATTCCAACTTTTAAAGCCTGTGTTGACAAATACAGGGTCTGATATTGTGCCAAAGGGTGAAATCTTCAGAAACAAATTGGTGCATAAAACTCCCTATAAAAAGATCCGCTGTAATGCAGCCAGGGGAAATCTTGAAACCACATCTCTTGAAATTACAAAGTCAGCTCGTGTCTGGATAAGAATAAGCTTGGGAAGTGATTGATTTGGCTTTGTGCTGGTGCTAACGTCCATAGCTTGTATCTGTTTCGGTATTGCACTTGGGCTACAGTCAGCAGAGATGAAGAGTTGAACCGATAGTGCTTTTTAACTCAATTTCTCACTTGATGACGTTTGTCCTCTCCCTACCTCAACATGGGTTCATTCTGTCTCTCTCTCTCTCTCTCTCTCTCTCTCTCTCTCGCAAATGCCATTATCATATGACCAAATGCCATTATCATATGACCAAATGCCATTATCATATGACCAAATGCCATTATATGTATGTATGTACAGTGGGGAGAACAAGTATTTGATACACTGCTGATTTTGCAGGTTTTCCTACTTACAAAGCATGTTGAGGTCTGTCATTTTGATCATATGTACACTTCAACTGTGAGAGACGGAATCTAAAACAAAAATCCAGAAAATCACATTGATTGATTTTTAAGTAATTAATTTGCATTTTATTGCATGACATAAGTATTTGATCACCTACCAACCAGTAAGAATTCCGGCTCTGACAGACCTGTTAGTTTTTCTTTAAGAAGCCCTCCTGTTCTCCACTCATTACCTGTTTGAACTCGTTACACTCAATCAGTCTGAAGAAGCTGCCTTTTTAATTTGATTCCACAAGTCAGTTAAGAACAAATTCGGCCTTGGAACAGTGGGTTAACTGGTCTAGGAACAGTGGGTTAACTGGTCTAGGAACAGTGGGTTAACTGGTCTAGGAACAGTGGGTTAACTGGCCTAGGAACAGTGGGTTAACTGGTCTAGGAACAGTGGGTTAACTGGTCTAGGAACAGTGGGTTAACTGGTCTAGGAACAGTGGGTTAACTGGTCTAGGAACAGTGGGTTAACTGGTCTAGGAACAGTGGGTTAACTGGTCTAGGAACAGTGGGTTAACTGGTCTAGGAACAGTGGGTTAACTGGTCTAGGAACAGTGGGTTAACTGGTCTAGGAACAGTGGGTTAACTGGTCTAGGAACAGTGGGTTAACTGGCCTAGGAACAGTGGGTTAACTGGTCTAGGAACAGTGGGTTAACTGGTCTAGGAACAGTGGGTTAACTGGTCTAGGAACAGTGGGTTAACTGGTCTAGGAACAGTGGGTTAACTGGTCTAGGAACAGTGGGTTAACTGGTCTAGGAACAGTGGGTTAACTGGTCTAGGAACAGTGGGTTAACTGGTCTAGGAACAGTGGGTTAACTGGTCTAGGAACAGTGGGTTAACTGGTCTAGGAACAGTGGGTTAACTGGTCTAGGAACAGTGGGTTAACTGGTCTAGGAACAGTGGGTTAACTGGTCTAGGAACAGTGGGTTAACTGGTCTAGGAACAGTGGGTTAACTGGTCTAGGAACAGTGGGTTAACTGGCCATGGAACATTGGGTTAACTGGTCTAGGAACAGTGGGTTAACTGGTCTAGGAACAGTGGGTTAACTGGTCTAGGAACAGTGGGTTAACTGGTCTAGGAACAGTGGGTTAACTGGTCTAGGAACAGTGGGTTAACTGGTCTAGGAACAGTGGGTTAACTGGTCTAGGAACAGTGGGTTAACTGGTCTAGGAACAGTGGGTTAACTGGTCTAGGAACAGTGGGTTAACTGGTCTAGGAACAGTGGGTTAACTGGTCTAGGAACAGTGGGTTAACTGGCCTAGGAACAGTGGGTTAACTGGTCTAGGAACAGTGGGTTAACTGGTCTAGGAACAGTGGGTTAACTGGCCTAGGAACAGTGGGTTAACTGGTCTAGGAACAGTGGGTTAACTGGTCTAGGAACAGTGGGTTAACTGGTCTAGGAACAGTGGGTTAACTGGCCTAGGAACAGTGGGTTAACTGGTCTAGGAACAGTGGGTTAACTGGTCTAGGAACAGTGGGTTAACTGGCCTAGGAACAGTGGGTTAACTGGCCTAGGAACAGTGGGTTAACTGGTCTAGGAACAGTGGGTTAACTGGTCTAGGAACAGTGGGTTAACTGGTCTAGGAACAGTGGGTTAACTGGTCTAGGAACAGTGGGTTAACTGGCCTAGGAACAGTGGGTTAACTGGTCTAGGAACAGTGGGTTAACTGGTCTAGGAACAGTGGGTTAACAGGTCTAGGAACAGTGGGTTAACTGGTCTAGGAACAGTGGGTTAACTGGTCTAGGAACAGTGGGTTAACTGGTCTAGGAACAGTGGGTTAACTGGTCTAGGAACAGTGGGTTAACTGGTCTAGGAACAGTGGGTTAACTGGTCTAGGAACAGTGGGTTAACTGCCTGTTCAGGGGCAGAATGACAGATTTGTACCTTGTCAGCTCGGGGAGTTGAACTTGCAACCTTTCGGTTACAAGTCCAACGCTCTAACCACTAGGCTACCTACCTCCTCTACTCTCTAACCACTAGGCTACCTACCTTCTCTACACTCTAACCACTAGGCTACCCTGGTAGCTCTCAGCACGAACGTGCATTATTTAATTCCCCTTGTATATTTCTTATCACGTTCATATTTCACCATATATCTAGTAATTCATTTATCCTACATGTATATACTGTTCTTTTCCACTTTTGCCAGTATCACAAGTATTTACTGTACACGAGGCTAATTATGTGTTGAGGAAATGTTTGATCGAGTTGCATCCCATAGGGCGGTGCACAGTTGGCCC
Source organism: Oncorhynchus kisutch (assembly GCF_002021735.2). NCBI lineage: Eukaryota > Metazoa > Chordata > Actinopteri > Salmoniformes > Salmonidae > Oncorhynchus > Oncorhynchus kisutch. The sequence goes on along the minus strand of NC_034175.2, from coordinate 75,158,896 downwards.
AGCGTCGCCCGGGTTTGGCCCCGGGGTAGGCCATCATTGTAAATAAGAATTTGTTCTTAACTGACTTTCCGTAGTTAAAGGTTACATTGTGACGCATTTCAGTTTCATATTTACAGTGCATTTCAGTTCCATATTTACAGTGCATTTCAGTTTCACATTTACAGTGCATTTCAGTTTCATATTTACAGTGCATTTCAGTTTCATATTTACAGTGCATTTCAGTTCCATATTTACAGTGCATTTCAGTTCCATATTTACAGTGCATTTCAGTTCCATATTTACAGTGCATTCGGAAAGTATTCAGGCCCCTTTACTCTTTTCACATTTTGTTACGTTACAACATTATTCTGAAATGGATAAGAAAAACATTATCCTCAGCAATTTACACCCCCTCCATAATGATGAAGCGAAAACAGGTTTTTTAGAAATATTAGCAATTTTTTTTTTTTTAACTAACAGAAATACGTTATTTACATAAGTTAATAGACGCTTTGCTATGAAACTGAGCTCAGGTGAATCCTGTTTCCATGGATCATCCTTGAGATGTTTCAACAAATTGATTGGAGTCCACTTGTGGTAAATTCACTTGATTGGACATGATTTGGAGAGGCACACACCTGTCTATATGAGGTCCCACAGTTGACAGTGCAAGTCAGAGCAAAAACCAAGCCACGAGGTCCAAGGAATTGTCCGTACAGCTCTGAGACAGGATTGTGTCGAGGCACCGATCTGGGGAACCTTACCAAAAAAAAACATTTCTGCAGCATTGAAGGTCTCCAAGAACACAGTGGCCTCCATCATTCTTAAATGGAATACGTTACCCAGTGTTGTTTCTAATGCTTGTAAGACTCTGCCCTTCTCTGCCTTAAATGACTTCAGATTGTGTAATGTTGTTTCTGTCTCTTTTTCAATATTAAATTCAAGCATTTGATTTTTCCATTTCTTTTAACATTGGACTATTATTTGACTTTCAGTATTTAAGTAATAGCTTCTTCAATTTAAGTGACAAATAATATTGTCCAACCCGTTCGGTATCTCACTATCAATCAATCAAATTTATTCATAAAGCTCTTTTTACATCAGCTGATGTCACAAAGTGCTGTACAGAAACTCAGCCTAAAACCCCAAACAGCAAGTAATGCAGGTGTAGAAGCACAGTGGCTAGAAAACATTCACTAAAAAGGCCAGAACCTAGGAAGACTCCTAGAGAGGAATCAGGCTCTGAGGGGTGGCCAGTCCTCTTCTGGCTGTGCCGGGTAGAGATTATTACAGAATATGGCCAATCAGAGTTAGAGAGAGAGTTACAGTCATTCACGGATTACAAAAAGAAAACCAGCCCAGTCACGGACCAGGATGTCTTGCTCCCAGGCAGACTAAATAACTTTTTTGCCCGCTTTGAGGACAATACAGTGCCACTGACACGGCCTGCAACCAAAACATGCGGCCTCTCCTTCACTGCAGCCGAGGTGAGTAAAACATTTAAACGTGTTAACCCTTGCAATGCTGCAGGCCCAGACGGCATCCCCAGCCGCGCCCTCAGAGCATGCGCAGACCAGCTGGCTGATGTGTTTACGGACATATTCAATCAATCCCTATCCCAGTCTGCTGTTCCCACATGCTTCAAGAGGGCCACCATTGTTCCTGTTCTCAAGAAAGCTAAGGTAACTGAGCTAAACGACTACCCCGTAGCACTCACTTCTGTCATCATGAAGTGCTTTGAGAGACTAGTCAAGGACCATATCACCTCCACCCTACCTGACACCCTAGACCCACTCCAATTTCCTTACCGCCCAAATAGGTCCACAGACGATGCAATCTCAACCACACTGCACACTGCCCTAACCCATCTGGACAAGAGGAATACTTATGTGAGAATGCTGTTCATCGACTACAGCTCGGCATTTAACACCATAGTACCCTCCAAGCTCGTTATCAAGCTCGAGACCCTGGGTCTTGACCCCGCCCTGTGCAACTGGGTACTGGACTTCTTGACGGGCCGCCCCCAGGTGGTGAGGGTAGGCAACAACATCTCCACCCCACTGATCCTCAACACTGGGGCCCCACAAGGGTGCGTTCTGAGCCATCTCCTGTACTCCCTGTTCACCCACGACTGCGTGGCCACGCACGCCTCCAACTCAATCATCAAGTTTGCGGATGACACAACAGTGGTAGGCTTGATTACCAACAACGACGAGACGGCCTACAGGGAGGAGGTGAGGGCCCTCGGAGTGTGGTGTCAGGAAAATAACCTCACACTCAACGTCAACAAAACTAAGGAGATGATTGTGGACTTCAGGAAACAGCAGAGGGAACACCCCCCTATCCACATCGATGGAACAGTAGTGGAGAGGGTAGCAAGTTTTTAAGTTCCTCGGCATACACATCACAGACAAACTGAAATGGTCCACCCACACAGACAGCATCGTGAAGAAAGCGCAGCAGCGCCTCTTCAACCTCAGGAGGCTGAAGAAATTCAGCTTGTCACCAAAAGCACTCACAAACTTCTACAGATGCACAATCGAGAGCATGCTGGCGGGCTGTATCACCGCCTTGTACGGCTACTGCTCCGCCCACAACCGTAAGGCTCTCCAGAGGGTAGTGAGGTTTGCACAACGCATCACCGGGGGCAAACTACCTGCCCTCCAGGACACCTACACCACCCGATGTTACAGGAAGGCCATAAAGATCATCAAGGACAACAACCACCCAAGTCACTGCCTGTTCACCCCGCTATCATCCAGAAGGCGAGGTCAGTACAGGTGCATCAAAGCTGGGACCGAGAGACTGAAAAACAGCTTCTATCTCAAGGCCATCAGACTGTTAAACAGCCACCACTAACATTGAGTGGCTGCTGCCAACACACTGACTCAACTCCAGCCACTTTAATAATGGGAATTGATGGGAAATTATGTAAAATATATCACTAGCCACTTTAAACAATGCTACCTAATATAATGTTTACATACCCTACATTATTCATCTCATACGTATACGTATATACTGTACTCTATATCATCTACTGCATCTTTATGTAATACATGTATCACTAGCCACTTTAACTATGCCACTTTGTTTACATACTCATCTCATATGTATATACTGTACTCGATACCATCTACTGTATCTTGCCTATGCCGCTCTGTACCATCACTAATTCATATATCTTTATGTACATATTCTTTATCCCCTTACACTTGTGTGTATAAGACAGTAGTTTTGGAATTGTTAGTTAGATTACTTGTTGGTTATTACTGCATTGTCGGAACTAGAAGCACAAGCATTTCGCTACACTCGCATTAACTTCTGCTAACCATGTGTATGTGACAAATAAAATTTGATTTGATTTGAGAGAGAGCTTTTTTTTCCTACAGGACACCGGATAAGACAGGAGAAATACTCCAGATATAACAGACTGACCCCAACACAAACTATTGCAGCATAAATACTGGAGGCTGAGACAGGAGGAGTCGGGAGACACTGTGGCCCTGTCCAATGATACCCCCCGGACAGGTCCACATGGGCAGGATATAACCCCACCCATTTTTCCGAAGCACAGCCCCCACACCACTAGAGGGATATCTTCAACCACCAACCTATTACCCTGAGACAAGGCCGAGTACAGCCCATGAAGATCTCCCCACGGCACGAACCCGGACAGGAAGATCACGTCAGTGACTCAACCCACTCAAGTGACGCACCCCTCCTAGGGACGGCATGGAAGAGCACCAGTAAGCCAGTGACTCAGCCCCTGTAATAGGGTTAGAGGCAGAGAATCCCAGTGGAGAGAGAGGGGAACCGGTCAGGCAGAGACAGCAAGGACGGTTCGTTGCTCCAGTGCCTTTCACCCCCATATGCCTTGAAATATGCAGATCGACGGATTACAAGTAAACCTACAACTTCTGACAACTTTAAACTATATCTTTATTTATATGTATTTCAGAAGGATCATTAACTCAACATGACTCTGTCAACATGACTCTGTCAACATGACTCTGTCAACATGACTCTGTCAAAATGACTCTGTCAACATGACTCTGTCAACATGACTCTGTCAACATGACTCTGTCAACATGACTCTGTCAACATGACTCTGTCAACAGGACTCTGTCAACATGACTCTGTCAACATGACTCTGTCAACATGACTCTGTCAACATGACTCTGTCAACATGACTCTGTCAACATGACTCTGTCAACAGGACTCTGTCAACATGACTCTGTCAACATGACTCTGTCAACATGACTCTGTCAACATGACTCTGTCAACATGACTCTGTCAACATGACTCTGTCATCATGACTCTGTCAACATGACTCTGTCAACATGACTCTGTCAACATGACTCTGTCAACATGACTCTGTCAACAGGACTCTGTCAACATGACTCTGTCAACATGACTCTGTCAACATGACTCTGTCAACATGACTCTGCCAACATGACTCTGTCAACATGACTCTGTCAACATGACTCTGTCAACATGACTCTGCCAACATGACTCTGTCAACATGACTCTGTCAACATGACTCTGTCAACATGACTCTGTCAACATGACTCTGTCAACAGGACTCTGTCAACATGACTCTGTCAACATGACTCTGTCAACAGGACACTCTGTCAACATGACTCTGTCAACAGGACTCTGTCAACATGACTCTGTCAACAGGACTCTGTCAACATGACTCTGTCAACATGACTCTGTCAACATGACTCTGTCAACATGACTCTGTCAACAGGACTCTGTCAACATGACTCTGTCAACAGGACTCTGTCAACAGGACTCTGTCAACATGACTCTGTCAACAGGACTCTGTCAACATGACTCTGTCAACATGACTCTGTCAACATGACTCTGTCAACATGACTCTGTCAACATGACTCTGCCGTTGTGCTGTAGAAGCTGGCTCAAATTGAGATCCTACATCTGTACATGTCATCATCATGTTTGTCTCCAGGGACCTTCCTTCCATTGTCAACATGACTCTGCCGTTGTGCTGTAGAATTTGTGTAGCAAACTGGCTCAAATTGAGATCCTACATCTGTACATGTCATCATCATGTTTGTCTCCAGGGACCTTCCTTCCATTGTCAACATGACTCTGCCGTTGTGCTGTAGAATTTGTGTAGCAAACTGGCTCAAATTGAGATCCTACATCTGTACATGTCATCATCATGTTTGTCTCCAGGGACCTTCCTTCCATTGTCAACATGACTCTGCCGTTGTGCCGTAGAATTTGTGTAGCAAACTGGCTCAAATTGAGATCCTACATCTGTACATGTCATCATCATGTTTGTCTCCAGGGACCTTCCTTCCATTGTCAACATGACTCTGCCGTTGTGCTGTAGAATTTGTGTAGCAAACTGGCTCAAATTGAGATCCTACATCTGTACATGTCATCATCATGTTTGTCTCCAGGGACCTTCCTTCCATTGTCAACATGACTCTGCCGTTGTGCTGTAGAAGTTGTGTAGCAAACTGGCTCAAATTGAGATCCTACATCTGTACATGTCATCATCATGTTTGTCTCCAGGGACCTTCCTTCCATTGTCAACATGACTCTGCCGTTGTGCTGTAGAAGTTGTGTAGCAAACTGGCTCAAATTGAGATCCTACATCTGTACATGTCATCATCATGTTTGTCTCCAGGGACCTTCCTTCCATTGTCAACATGACTCTGCCGTTGTGCTGTAGAATTTGTGAATGTTGTGTCTTGTATAATACATCTAGGTTGCCGTTGTGCCGTAGAATTTGTGAATGTTGTGTCTTGTATAATACATCTAGGTTGCCGTTGTGCCGTAGAATTTGTGAATGTTGTGTCTTGTATAATACATCTAGGTTGACGGTGCTGTAGAATTTGTGAATGTTGTGTCTTGTATAATACATCTAGGTTGACGGTGCTGTAGAATTTGTGAATGTTGTGTCTTGTATAATACATCTAGGTTGACGGTGCCGTAGAATTTGTGAATGTTGTGTCTTGTATAATACATCTAGGTTGACGGTGCCGTAGAATTTGTGAATGTTGTGTCTTGTATAATACATCTAGGTTGACGGTGACGTAGAATTTGTGAATGTTGTGTCTTGTATAATACATCTAGGTTGACGGTGCCGTAGAATTTGTGAATGTTGTGTCTTGTATAATACATCTAGGTTGACGGTGACGTAGAATTTGTGAATGTTGTGTCTTGTATAATAAATCTAGGTTGACGGTGCTGTAGAATTTGTGAATGTTGTGTCTTGTATAATACATCTAGGTTGACGGTGCTGTAGAATTTGTGAATGTTTTGTCTTGTATAATACATCTAGGTTGACGGTGCTGTAGAATTTGTGAATGTTGTGTCTTGTATAATACATCTAGGTTGACGGTGACGTAGAATTTGTGAATGTTGTGTCTTGTATAATACATCTAGGTTGACGGTGCTGTAGAATTTGTGAATGTTGTGTCTTGTATAATACATCTAGGTTGACGGTGCTGTAGAATTTGTGAATGTTGTGTCTTGTATAATACATCTAGGTTGACGGTGCTGTAGAATTTGTGAATGTTGTGTCTTGTATAATACATCTAGGTTGACGGTGCCGTAGAATTTGTGAATGTTGTGTCTTGTATAATACATCTAGGTTGACGGTGCTGTAGAATTTGTGAATGTTGTGTCTTGTATAATACATCTAGGTTGACGGTGCCGTAGAATTTGTGAATGTTGTGTCTTGTACAATACATCTAGGTTGACGGTGCCGTAGAATTTGTGAATGTTGTGTCTTGTATAATACATCTAGGTTGACGGTGACGTAGAATTTGTGTATGTTGTGTCTTGTATAATACATCTAGGTTGACGGTGACGTAGAATTTGTGAATGTTGTGTCTTGTATAATACATCTAGGTTGACGGTGACGTACAATTTGTGTATGTTGTGTCTTGTATAATACATCTAGGTTGACGGTGACGTAGAATTTGTGAATGTTGTGTCTTGTATAATACATCTAGGTTGACGGTGCTGTAGAATTTGTGAATGTTGTGTCTTGTATAATACATCTAGGTTGACGGTGACGTAGAATTTGTGAATGTTGTGTCTTGTATAATACATCTAGGTTGACGGTGCTGTAGAATTTGTGAATGTTGTGTCTTGTATAATACATCTAGGTTGACGGTGCTGTAGAATTTGTGAATGTTTTGTCTTGTATAATACATCTAGGTTGACGGTGCTGTAGAATTTGTGAATGTTGTGTCTTGTATAATACATCTAGGTTGACGGTGCTGTAGAATTTGTGAATGTTGTGTCTTGTATAATACATCTAGGTTGACGGTGCTGTAGAATTTGTGAATGTTGTGTCTTGTATAATACATCTAGGTTGACGGTGACGTAGAATTTGTGAATGTTGTGTCTTGTATAATACATCTAGGTTGACGGTGACGTAGAATTTGTGAATGTTGTGTCTTGTATAATACATCTAGGTTGACGGTGACGTAGAATTTGTGAATGTTGTGACTTGTATAATACATCTAGGTTGACGGTGCTGTAGAATTTGTGAATGTTGTGTCTTGCATAATACATCTAGGTTGACGGTGACGTAGAATTTGTGAATGTTGTGTCTTGTATAATACATCTAGGTTGACGGTGCTGTAGAATTTGTGAATGTTGTGTCTTGTATAATACATCTAGGTTGACGGTGACGTAGAATTTGTGAATGTTTTGTCTTGTATAATACATCTAGGTTGACGGTGACGTAGAATTTGTGAATGTTTTGTCTTGTATAATACATCTAGGTTGACGGTGACGTAGAATTTGTGAATGTTGTGTCTTGTATAATACATCTAGGTTGACGGTGACGTAGAATTTGTGAATGTTGTGTCTTGTATAATACATCTAGGTTGACGGTGACGTAGAATTTGTGAATGTTTTGTCTTGTATAATACATCTAGGTTGACGGTGCTGTAGAATTTGTGTATGTTGTGTCTTGTATAATACATCTAGGTTGACGGTGACGTAAAATTTGTGAATGTTTTGTCTTGTATAATACATCTAGGTTGACGGTGACGTAGAATTTGTGAATGTTGTGTCTTGTATAATACATCTAGGTTGACGGTGACGTAGAATTTGTGAATGTTGTGTCTTGTATAATACATCTAGGTTGACGGTGACGTAGAATTTGTGAATGTTGTGTCTTGTATAATACATCTAGGTTGACGGTGACGTAGAATTTGTGAATGTTGTGTCTTGTATAATAAATCTAGGTTGACGGTGACGTAGAATTTGTGAATGTTGTGTCTTGTATAATACATCTAGGTTGACGGTGACGTAGAATTTGTGAATGTTGTGTCTTGTATAATACATCTAGGTTGACGGTGACGTAGAATTTGTGAATGTTGTGTCTTGTATAATACATCTAGGTTGACGGTGACGTAGAATTTGTGAATGTTGTGTCTTGTATAATACATCTAGGTTGACGGTGACGTAGAATTTGTGAATGTTGTGTCTTGTATAATACATCTAGGTTGACGGTGACGTAGAATTTGTGAATGTTGTGTCTTGCATAATACATCTAGGTTGACGGTGACGTACAATTTGTGAATGTTGTGTCTTGTATAATACATCTAGGTTGACGGTGACGTAGAATTTGTGAATGTTGTGTCTTGTATAATACATCTAGGTTGACGGTGCTGTAGAATTTGTGAATGTTTTGTCTTGTATAATACATCTAGGTTGACGGTGACGTAGAATTTGTGAATGTTTTGTCTTGTATAATACATCTAGGTTGACGGTGACGTAGAATTTGTGAATGTTGTGTCTTGTATAATACATCTAGGTTGACGGTGCTGTAGAATTTGTGAATGTTTTGTCTTGTATAATACATCTAGGTTGACGGTGACGTAGAATTTGTGAATGTTGTTTCTTGTATAATACATCTAGGTTGACGGTGACGTAGAATTTGTGAATGTTGTGTCTTGTATAATACATCTAGGTTGACGGTGACGTAGAATTTGTGTATGTTGTGTCATGTATAATACATCTAGGTTGACGGTGACGTAGAATTTGTGAATGTTGTGTCTTGTATAATACATCTAGGTTGACGGTGCTGTAGAATTTGTGAATGTTTTGTCTTGTATAATACATCTAGGTTGACGGTGACGTAGAATTTGTGTATGTTGTGTCTTGTATAATACATCTAGGTTGACGGTGACGTAGAATTTGTGAATGTTGTGTCTTGTATAATACATCTAGGTTGACGGTGACGTAGAATTTGTGAATGTTGTGTCTTGCATAATACATCTAGGTTGACGGTGACGTAGAATTTGTGAATGTTGTGTCTTGTATAATACATCTAGGTTGACGGTGACGTAGAATTTGTGAATGTTGTGTCTTGTATAATACATCTAGGTTGACGGTGACGTAGAATTTGTGAATGTTGTGTCTTGCATAATACATCTAGGTTGACGGTGACGTAGAATTTGTGAATGTTGTGTCTTGTATAATACATCTAGGTTGACGGTGACGTAGAATTTGTGAATGTTGTGTCTTGCATAATACATCTAGGTTGACGGTGACGTAGAATTTGTGAATGTTGTGTCTTGTATAATACATCTAGGTTGACGGTGCTGTAGAATTTGTGAATGTTTTGTCTTGCATAATTCATCTAGGTTGACGGTGACGTAGAATTTGTGAATGTTGTGTCTTGTATAATACATCTAGGTTGACGGTGACGTAGAATTTGTGAATGTTGTGTCTTGCATAATACATCTAGGTTGACGGTGACGTAGAATTTGTGAATGTTGTGTCTTGTATAATACATCTAGGTTGACGGTGCTGTAGAATTTGTGAATGTTGTGTCTTGTATAATACATCTAGGTTGACGGTGACGTAGAATTTGTGAATGTTGTGTCTTGTATAATACATCTAGGTTGACGGTGACGTACAATTTGTGTATGTTGTGTCTTGTATAATACATCTAGGTTGACGGTGACGTAGAATTTGTGAATGTTGTGTCTTGTATAATACATCTAGGTTGACGGTGCTGTAGAATTTGTGAATGTTTTGTCTTGTATAATACATCTAGGTTGACGGTGACGTAGAATTTGTGTATGTTGTGTCTTGTATAATACATCTAGGTTGACGGTGACGTAGAATTTGTGAATGTTGTGTCTTGTATAATACATCTAGGTTGACGGTGACGTAGAATTTGTGAATGTTGTGTCTTGCATAATACATCTAGGTTGACGGTGACGTAGAATTTGTGAATGTTGTGTCTTGTACAATACATCTAGGTTGACGGTGACGTAGAATTTGTGAATGTTGTGTCTTGTATAATACATCTAGGTTGACGGTGACGTAGAATTTGTGAATGTTGTGTCTTGCATAATACATCTAGGTTGACGGTGACGTAGAATTTGTGAATGTTGTGTCTTGTATAATACATCTAGGTTGACGGTGACGTAGAATTTGTGAATGTTGTGTCTTGCATAATACATCTAGGTTGACGGTGACGTAGAATTTGTGAATGTTGTGTCTTGTATAATACATCTAGGTTGACGGTGACGTAGAATTTGTGAATGTTGTGTCTTGTATAATACATCTAGGTTGACGGTGACGTAGAATTTGTGAATGTTGTGTCTTGCATAATACATCTAGGTTGACGGTGACGTAGAATTTGTGAATGTTGTGTCTTGTATAATACATCTAGGTTGACGGTGACGTAGAATTTGTGAATGTTGTGTCTTGTATAATACATCTAGGTTGACGGTGACGTAGAATTTGTGAATGTTGTGTCTTGTATAATACATCTAGGTTGACGGTGACGTACAATTTGTGTATGTTGTGTCTTGTATAATACATCTAGGTTGACGGTGACGTAGAATTTGTGAATGTTGTGTCTTGTATAATACATCTAGGTTGACGGTGACGTAGAATTTGTGAATGTTGTGTCTTGTATAATACATCTAGGTTGACGGTGACGTAGAATTTGTGAATGTTGTGTCTTGTATAATACATCTAGGTTGACGGTGACGTAGAATTTGTGAATGTTGTGTCTTGTATAATACATCTAGGTTGACGGTGACGTAGAATTTGTGAATGTTGTGTCTTGTATAATACATCTAGGTTGACGGTGACGTAGAATTTGTGAATGTTGTGTCTTGTATAATACATCTAGGTTGACGGTGAGTTTATACTTGGATAAAGTCTACATTTTTTTGTTAACTGCAATTTAGTTGGTTCAACATTCCCTCCATCTTGTGCCGATATCAGTTATTTTTTAAATCTTGGTTCCAATAGTTGATATATTTTTCTTCTTCTTTTCTTGTCAGTTGGATAGGCTCTCTGAAAGGTTTTCTATATCTTACCTGTCATATGAGTGTATTTTTCTGACCCAGATAGGATTCCCTCAATATTTCTCTGCTGTCCAAAAGCAGAAAGTTTTCATACCCCTTGATTTATTCCACATTTTGTTGTTAAATTTCAAAATGGATTATATATATATTCTCACCCATCTACACATAATAAACCCATTGTGACAAAATGTAAACATGATTTTGGAAATGCTTGCTAATGTTTTTGAAAATGAAATACAGAATTATCTAATTTACATAAGTTTGTAGAAGCAGCTCTGACAGCTGTGGGGCTTTCTGGGTAAGTCTCTTAAGAGCTTTTGCACACCTGGATTGTACAATATTTGCACATGAATCTTTTCAAAAATGTTTCAGGCTCTGTCACGTTGGTTGTTCATCATTGCTAGACAGCCTTTTTCAAGTCTTTCCATAGATGCTCAAGCAGATTGAAGTCGAAACTGTAACTAGGTCACTCAGGAAAATTCTATGTTGTCTTGGAAAGCAACTCCAGTGTATATTTGGCCTTGTGTTTTAGGTTATTGTTCTGCTGAAAGGTGAATTTGTCTCCCAGTGTCTGTGGAAAAGCAGACTGAACCAGGTTTTCCCCTAGGATTATGTCTGCGCTTAGCTTTATTCCATTTCATTTTATCCCCAAACAAACGTCCTTGCCGATGACAAGCATACCCATAACATGATGCAGCGACGACCATGTTTGAAAACATGAAGAGCGGTACTCAGTGATGTGTTGGATTTGCCCCAAACATAAGGCTTTGTATTCAGGACAAGGTTCATTTCTTTTCAGTTGTTTTAGTGTATTGTTGCCAACAGGATGCATGTTTTGGAATATTTTAACTTCTTTTCACTCTGTCAATTAGGTTAGTATTTTGGAGTAACTACAATGTTGAAGATTCATCCTCAGTGTTCTCCTTTCACAGCCATCTGTAACTGTTTTAAAGTCACCATTGGCCTCATGGTGAAAATCCCTGAGCGGTTTCCTTTCTCTCTGGAAATTGAGTTAGGAAAGATGCCTGTATCTTTTTTTAAATTCTGTCATGGAAATAATAGTATTTCCGATTACAACGTCATTAACGGATTCTCTGTCTTCAGTTTTCCATGTAGTCCTATTCTAATTCTAGAAAAGCCATCCAAGGATAGTTTGATAGGGTTGTGTTTTTAGGGAGTGATATTGGTTATTGTAGAAAACATTTCATTTTTCTTTAAAAAAAATTCTAAACTATGAAGTTGTTTCCTTTTTGAAAAACGAACACGTGAAAAGATTCTGTGAAATAAAATAATTCTGGGGATTGAGAATGCGAGTGTAACAGAGGTTCTGAAAAGACCACGACTGACCTTACGAAAGTTGCTCTGGTTTGAACCTAAAGCTCCAGGTCATGTAAATATGAAGGCGATAAGGACCATGTACTGCATGTCATTAATTATTCAAGTTTGGAATGGTCATCGCCACACTGTACAGTTGGGCCCATGCAAGAGCAGAGTTGAAGGCATGAACTTAGAGGTGGAAAAAAGGGTAACTATTTGCTATTTGAAGAATAGCACTTTTTTTTGGGTTACTATATGTGTTACTTTGTCATTTTTTGGTGTCTTCACTATTATTCTACAATGTAGAAAATTGACCGGGAGTGTATATAATACCGTTCAGGTAATCAGTGTGTCCAGACTCTTCTGAATTTGAAATTTGACGATTGATAATTCTCTCTTCTTCTCGGCGGAGGAACTGTTTTGCTGTTGACGAGTTAGCCCCGTTCATCATCAACGCATCGTGCCGACAACATCAAAACAGCCTTTCCAGACTCTGAAGTCAGGAGGACTTTGAGTTTGGTATCAGGAACGATCAAGCACGTCAACATAAAAAGGGTTAGGGACAATGTCTCGAGGACAGACTTCGTAAATATTGAACTTCTGACAAAATTATGCAAGATTTTAGCTTTAGGTTTATGCTGCACTTTGTTCCTTTTTAATGATGATATGACTTTATCCCTTAAAACTGCATTTCTCAATTGCTCAGAAAACAAATCTCTCTCTCTCTCTCTCTCTCTCATCCTTAAAATGTTATTTGATCCCTGACCCCCTTTACCCTCATGTCAATCATTAACCATTTCACCCACCCCTCAGCTCACCGACCGCCGACAACCGCCCACCACAATACCCCCCCAACACCATCTCCGGTCCAGCTGCAGCCCAGGCAACTGTACACTGTGCTCTCTCCAGAACTTTCTCCTGGACCCAGACGACTGCTCTCTTTCTCTAGCTCTCTCTCTCTCTCTCTCACACACTCTCTCTCTCTCTCTCTCTCTCTCTAGCTCCCTCTCTCTCTCCCTCTCTCTCTCACACACTCTCTCTCTCTCTCTCTCTCTCCCTCTCTCTCTCTCTCTCTCTCTCTCTCTCTCTCTCTCTCTATCTCTATCTATCTCTCTAGCTCTCTCTAGCTCTCTCTCTCTCTCTTAATCGACATCCACGTCTTCGGTGCCAGGGAGCAGTTGTTGTTGGGTGGGCTTTAACCGCCTTGCTCATGTGCAGAATAGCAGATTGATTTGATTTCGAAGGCAACCCTGCCATTAACTAACTGTCATTTTCAATTAGTCTCTATCTATGTTATGACCTGGTTCAAAGGCTATGCCGCATCAAGTGCAATGTAAGAACAATGCAGTGAAAGAACAATCACCACAGACAACTGAGCAATGGTCACTAATATCCAGAGAGAAAACACCACTGGCAGCATATTTCACTGGTGTATTTTGTCAGAGTAAGATCAATCGGGATAGATTTCACTGGGTCTTGTGGATTTGGCCGTGTAGGCTTGGTTATCAGCTGGGTGAAATTTAGCTCAGCACAAAATATCTTTCAATACAATTCAGACTAAGATCGTCCATTATTAATAGTTCAAAGTTATCATTCTTAGATAACAAGTCAAACAGTTTGTCAGGAGAACATAGGGGAATGTCAAGGGGGCGATTTAAATTCCCACTAACGTTAGCTGGATATTAATACCAAAGCCAACATAGATTTTCAAACTGGCTTCAGGTCATCTACAAGTCCATGCTAGATAAAGCTCCGCCTTATCTCAGTTCAACACCCACCCGTAGTACGCGCTCCAGCAGGTGTATCTCACTGATCATCCCTAAAGCCAACACCTCATTTGGCCGCCTTTCCTTCCAGTTCTCTGCTGCCTGTGACTGGAACGAATTGCAAAAATCGCTGAAGTTGGAGACTTTTATCTCCCTCACCAACTTTAAACATCTGCTACCTGAGCAGCTAACCGATCGCTGCAGCTGTTCATAGTCCATCGGTAAATAGCCCACCCAATTTACCTACCTCATCCGCATACTGTTTTTATTTATTTACTTTTCTGCTCTTTTGCACACCAGTATCTCTACCTGTACATGACCATCTGATCATTTATCACTCCAGTGTTAATCTGCTAAATTGTAATTATTCGCCTACCTCCTCATGACTTTTGCACACAATGTATATAGACTCTTTTTTTTCAATTTTTTTTCTACTGTGTTATTGACTTGTTTATTGTTTACTCCATGTGTAACTCTTTGTTGTTGTCTGTTCACACTGCTATGCTTTATCTTGGCCAGGTCACAGTTGTAAATGAGAACTTGTTCTCCACTAGCCTACCTGGTTCAATAAAGGTGTTCTCAACTAGCCTACCTGGTTAAATAAAGGTGTTCTCCACTAGCCTACCTGGTTAAATAAAGGTGTTCTCAACTAGCCTACCTGGTTAAATAAAGGTGTTCTCAACTAGCCTACCTGGTTAAATAAAGGTGTTCTCCACTAGCCTACCTGGTTCAATAAAGGTGTTCTCAACTAGCCTACCTGGTTAAATAAAAGTGAAATAAAAAAATAAAAAATAAAAAATAGATTTTCAAACTGCTTAGGGACAGAGATGAATTACAGAAACATTTAAATGAGCTATTTTTTTGATAAAATATTAAATTTGGTCTTTACTACTATAGCCCATAGAAACGCATTGAGTAACACATAAATTCAAACACATTCATAAATGGCAAAAGAAAAAGACAGTAAAAAAATAAATCAGAAGTAATACGTTTTTGAAGTGTCTGTCCTATGTCTAGGAGATGTAAGAAAGATCAGGAAATATTTTTGTTTTTTTTGGACACATATTTAACCCCTTATTTTTGTTGGCACAAAACGACCTCCATACTTCCAGACCAGTCCCGTCACACTTGTGGGGGTTGTAGAGAGTCTTGTAGAGAGTCGTGTAGAGAGTCTTGTTCATGAGAGGCTCCTTTCCATAGAGTGGTCAGAATCATTTCTAGGCCAAACATTTCCAGACGCTACAGACTTTTTTGTGAGAATAATTTTTTTTTCTTTTTAGGATGTCTCATGGTCTGACAAACATCGCTGTAGCTCAGGACACCTTCCACAGCAGACGCATGGGGAAGATGGGCGACACCTGGAGGGGGCTGGAGACAATCACAAAGACAGATGAAACAGATCAGGGTGTGACACTTTGAAAGTTTCCAGTAAAGCACCCTCCCTTTGCAACCCCTTAGCTGGACCAGATCACCATGGTACCCAGATGGACCGTTGTGAAGACATTGAGTTTGATGCGATCACCCCGAACGCCAAGAGAATCACCTACTTCTTCAAGGGTAACTAACTGACACACCTACTTCTTCAAGGGTAACTAACTGACACACCTACTTCTTCAAGGGTAACTAATTGACACATCTACTTCTTCAAGGGTAACTAACTGACACACCTACTTCTTCAAGGGTAACTAACTGACACACCTACTTCTTCAAGGGTAACTAACTGACACACCTACTTCTTCAAGGGTAACTAACTGACACACCTACTTCTTCAAGGGTAACTAACTGACACTGCATTATGCACCACCATTTTTAAATAAGTAGCTAGGTTTTGTTGGGTAATAATCAGAATTAGTTGGTAACATAGGTAAGATGTTTTATTTTCATCATATGTTTGTAAGTTACTTCTCATCAGAATGTGTTTGTATAATACTGTGGCCGGGTTGCAGTATCTGGTCTATGTCAAGACTAAGTTGCTTGGGCTGGAGAGAGGGGAGAGGTCAAGCGTGTATCTCTTGGCTCCACAATGTCTGTGTGCCAGTCAATGTGTCTCTGTGATCTTGTCAAGATAGGATGGATTTGATATATGCCTGTTGATGTGAGGATTTGTTTAGGTTCTGAGTTTGAGAAAATAACATAGTTTAGGAGACAAAGCTGAACGATAAATTATGGCCAATGCTGTCTGGCTATGTGTGTCTTTGCTATAAAGGATCTCAGTTGCAATGTGTAAGGGACTCTCAGAGAATTCATTTATAGACACTGAATTGATCTGAGAGTCACAGGGTTGTGATGGAGCTCATATAATTAAAGATGGACTTTGTGATAAACTCTGACTTGTGTGTGGTTTGCTCTCATGATTTGGTCAATACAGGAAATTTTTACAGACAGTTTCCATCCAGTTGGGGACAGATTGTCATGTGAATATTCAAATGTCCGCAAAAAGAAAATATAGGTATTTTCTCACCAGCTTTTCCACCAAACGGATTTGTAGCAGATTTAAAATCAGTGCGTGATGATGTAGTACACACAAAATGTACTTTTTCACTTACGTTTTTATGTACCGAATAAAAATCGAAAGTTCAATGTCTTTCCATCTCGTTTTCAACACTTTTAACGATTTAGATTTGTCACAAAAACTCTTAAGTTAAATAGCAAATGCTCCTGGTCTTGGCATCTGTGCTCTAGCCAACAGTTGGCAGATACAGAGCGGTTAGGCCCGTCTACATGGTGAGATTATTATGGATAACGAGACCCTTTTATGTTGATCGGAAAAGAGCAGAATGATTGCCGTGCACTTTCACAACCCTGTGAAGTTATATCTTAATTGATTTTGTCAGTAGCCTAATTATTAACTGTGTGGTTTCCCCGAGTCGTAGTTTGAGGACCACACGCTGCGTGTCCTCACTTTATTTAACTAGGCAAGTCAGTTAAGGACAAATTCTCATTTACAATGACTCTCGACCAAAAGGCCTCCTGTTGGGACGAGGGCTGCGATTACAAATATAGGACAAAACACACATCACAACAAGACAGACAACTCAACACTACATAAAGAGAGACCTAAAACAACAACATAGCAAAACAACAACACATGACAACAACATGGTAGCAGCACAACATGACAACAGAACAACATGGTAGCAACACAACAACATGGTAGCAACACAACATGACAACAATATGGTAGCAACACAACAAGACAACAGAACTACATGGTAGCAACACAACATGACAACAATATGGTAGCAACACAACAAGACAACAGAACTACATGGTAGCAACACAACATGACAACAGAACAACATGGTAGCAACACAACATGGCAACAGAACAACATGGTAGCAACACAACATGACAACAACATGGTAGCAACACAACATGACAACAACATGGTAGCAACACAACATGACAACAACATGGTAGCAACACAAAATGACAACAACATGGTAGCATCACAACATGACAACAACATGGTAACATCACAACATGACAACAGAACAACATGGTAGCAGCACAACATGGCAACAGAACAACATGGTAGCAACACAACATGACAACAACATAGTAGCATCACAACATGACAACAGAACAACATGGTAGCAACACAACGTGACAACAGAACAGCATGGTAGCAACACAACATGGCAACAGAACAACATGGTAGAAACACAACATGACAACAGAACAACATGGTAGCAACCCAACATGACAACAGAACAGCATGGTAGCAACACAACATGGCAACAGAACAACATGGTAGAAACACAACATGACAACAGAACAGCATGGTAGCAACATAACATGGCAACAGAAGAACATGTTAGCAACACAACATGACAACAACATGGTAGCAACACAACATGACAACAGAACTACATGGTAGCAACACAACATGACAACAGAACATCATGGTAGCAACACAACATGGCAACAGAACAACATGGTAGCATCACAACATGACAACAACATGGTAGCAACACAACATGACTATAGTCTATTATTGATCAGTATTATTATTGATCAGTATTATTATTGATCAGTATTATCATTATTGATCAGTATTATTATTATTGATCAGTATTATTATTGATCAGTATTATTATTATTGATCAGTATTATTATTGATCAGTATTATTATTATTGATCAGTATCATTATTGATCAGTATTATTATTATCGATCAGTATTATTATTGATCTGTATTATTATTATTGATCAGTATTATTATTATTGATCAGTATTATTATTGATCAGTATTATTATTATTGATCAGTATTATTATTATTGATCAGTATTATTATTATTGATCAGTATTATTATTGATCAGTATTATTATTGATCAGTATTGTTATTGATCAGTATCATTATTGATCAGTATTATTATTATCGATCAGTATTATTATTGATCAGTATTATTATTATTGATCAGTATTATTATTGATCAGTATTATTATTGATCAGTATTATTATTATTGATCAGTATTATTATTGATCAGTATTATTATTATTGATCAGTATTATTATTGATCAGTATTATTATTGATCAGTATTATTATTATTGATCAGTATTATTATTATCGATCAGTATTATTATTATCGATCAGTATTATTATTGATCAGTATTATTATTATTGATCAGTATTATTATTGATCAGTATTATTATTATCGATCAGTATTATTATTGATCAGTATTATTATTATTGATCAGTATTATTATTATTGATCAGTATTATTATTATCGATCAGTATTATTATTGATCAGTATTATTATTATTGATCAGTATTATTATTGATCAGTATTATTATTGATCAGTATTATTATTATTGATCAGTATTATTATTGATCAGTATTATTATTATTGATCAGTATTATTATTGATCAGTATTATTATTGATCAGTATTAGTATTATTGATCAGTATTATTATTGATCAGTATCATTATTGATCAGTATTATTATTATTGATCAGTATTATTATTATTGATCAGTATCATTATTGATCAGTATTATTATTATTGATCAGTATTATTATTGATCAGTATTATTATTGATCAGTATCATTATTGATCAGTATCATTATTGATCAGTATTATTATTATTGATCGGTATCATTATGGATCAGTATTGTTATTATTGATCGTTATTATTATTGATCCGTATTATTATTGACCAGTATTATTATTGATCAGTATTATTATTATTGATCAGTATTATTATTATTGATCAGTATTATTATTATTGATCAGTATTATTATTATTGATCAGTATCATTATTTATCAGTATTGTTATTATTGATCAGTATCATTATTGATCAGTATTTTTGCTACTATTGTCACGGATCCCTCACAAACTTTCATTACGCTCACCTGTCGCCTATTTTCCACTGATTAGTATTTGTATAAGTATGCCCTTTGGTTTCCATTGGGCTGTTCCATTATTGTTCCAATGTCCGTTGGTGCGTGTGAGTACCTGTGCTGTGTTGTTTTGGACTTTCGTGCCCTTGTGGATTGCGCAGATGATTACGGGTCTCGTCCCGTGTGTTAATCATCGTGCCCGTGTGTTATTTATCTGAGGTACTTGTTGCTCTTTCGTTTTGGGTTTCTACCCTGTGTTTTGTTGCGTGTTTGTTTGGTCTTTGTCCCCGTAATTTGGACTTAATTAAAGACACTTTTTACGCCTTCCTGCATCTGTCTCCCGAATCATTTGTGCCAACGTGACAACTGTTATTGATCAGTATGTTTAGATGCATCAGAGGCCTCTCTAGAAAACAGTGATAGAAAGTTGTTGCCTAGTGGACCATCTTTAATAATCTGAGTTGACCGACTGTGTGGATTTGGTTCTGCCGCATGTGGGCCGGCTTCCACGGTCCCTCTGAGCTGATCAACGGTTCCTACAAGGAGCTGGACGAGCATCCTCACCTGGGTCACATCGACGCCACTTTTTTTTGTCTCCACCAGCCTAACGGTGAAGACCATCTGCATACCTACGTCTTCCTGGTATTAACATTTCACTTCCTGTTTTCACCATTCCAGTGAGAAAAATGTGTCGAACGACGTCTTTTCAATCCCCAAATTGATTTTCAACTCCTGATATCTACTGAAACATTGGCAGGGTTGTGCAGGTTCCTTTCTAAATGTAATCCATTACAGTTACTAGTTACCTGTACAACATTGTAATCAGTAACGTAACTTTTGGATCATCCAAACTCAGTAACATAATTAGATTACTTTCAGTTACTTTTGGATTACTTTCAGTAATAGGCATTTAGAAAGAGACAAAAAAACGATCCATCAAACGCATTCGATGTGTCATCGTAGTGGTCTCTGATTGGTGGTCATCATTTGGTGTGTCGTCGTAGTGGTCTCTGATTGGTGGTCGTCGTTTGGTGTGTCATCGTAGTGGTCTCTGATTGGTGGTCAGATTGCACCTTTTGCACCTGAATTAAAAACAGAAAGATGTAATAATGTAATTTGTTTTGTCAAACATCCTTTCTGAATTTAAAAGTAATCCAAGAAATAATCATCTAGTTTTTTCAAAAGTATCTGTAATATTTGCTGGTAACGTAACAATTACATTTACAGTTTATTTTTGTTTGTAATCAGATAACATCTCTCCGGAAAGAAGAAGGGTGGGGTTGTCACGCCCTGACCATGGAGAGCCTTTGGTTCTCCATGATGTTTAGGTCAGAGCGTGACTAGGGGGGTGTTCTAGTAATTTTGTTTCTATGTTTTGGGATTGAGTATGGTTCCCAGTTGGAGGCAGCTGATTATCGTTGTCTCTCATTGGGGATCATACTTAAGGGTTCCCTGTTCTCACCTGCTTTGTGGGATATTGTTTTTGAGTGAGTGCATGTAGCACCTCAGTACTGCACGGTCGTTGTTTGTTTCTTGGTTTGTTTTAAATTTCACAAAAAATAAGGATGTGGAACTCCAATCACGCTGCGCCTTGGTCCTTCTCTCCACACGACCGTGACATGGGGTGTATGTTTCATAATTAACGACTCATGGTGTGATTGTGATAACATACAGGAATTCAAGTCCTTTTGTTCACCCAACCTAAAATACATTCACAAACATTTTGCTACATCCGCTATAACATCTGCTGAACATGTGTATGTGACAAATAAAATTTGATTTGATTTGACCTGTAACTGATTACATCAGTTCCTCCCCAAACCTGAACATTGGTCCGGTCCAGAAACACCCTCTATACCTAGATATTAAAAAGACTGGATTGGTCTAAACAAAATGGTAGTAGCTCCACCCTCCTCTCCTGCATCTCCTCCTCTCTCCACTCTAAGGACAACAAGGTACTAAACAATATGGTAGTAGCGCAACCTTGCCCTCTGATAGGTCATAAAGATTCCTCTCCTCTCTCCACTCTAGGACAACAAGGTGTTCAGCTACCACGAGCGTAGCCATGTCCTGGTGGAGGGCTTCCCCAAGGACATCTCTGAGGTGTTCCCTGGTTTCCCTGACCACCTGGATGCTGCTGTGGTGTGTCCCAAGGGAGATTGTCGCTGAGACTCTGTCATATTCTTCAAGGGTAAGCTAATAAATGTCCCATATCTCTATCAAATCAGCAATCAATCTCTTATAAATCAACAATGCGCAAATGTAGCATTTTCAATGAAAAACATTTAAATACCTGTCCTCTATAGCTCAGTAGGTAAGGCGCTTGTAATGTCAGCATAGTGAATTCTGATTTCTGGGACCACTCATAAGTAAAACATTTATGTACGCGTGACTGTAAACGACTTTGGATAAATATATAATGTTATTATATATTATTGATGCCTGAATTGACTCCAACCCTGCTTCCTCCCCAGGGCATGGCATGCTCCACTTTGACACCTACACTAAGAAGGTAAAGGCTAGCCAGTGGACCCACCTCCCCAACTTCACCTCGGCCCTTCGCTGGTCGGATCACTACTACTGTTTCCATGGGCACGAACGTTAGTCAGTCACACAAGATATCGCTGGAGATGTTTGGCTGTGGACACCATGGGGCGAACGTTAGTCAGTCACACAAGATATCGCTGGAGATGTTTGGCTGTGGACACCATGGGGCGAACGTTAGTCAGTCACACAAGATATCGCTGGAGATGTTTGGCTGTGGACACCATGGGGCGAACATTAGTCAGTCACACAAGATATCGCTGGAGATGTTTGGCTGTGGACACCATGGGGCGAACATTAGTCAGTCACACAAGATATCGCTGGAGATGTTTGGCTGTGGACACCATGGGGCGAACATTAGTCAGTCACACAAGATATCGCTGGAGATGTTTGGCTGTGGACACCATGGGACGAACTTTAGTCAGTCACACAAGATATCGCTGGAGATGTTTGGCTGTGGACACCATGGGACCAACGTTAGTCAGTCACACAAGATATCGCTGGAGATGTTTGGCTGTGGACACCATGGGACCAACGTTAGTCAGTCACTGACTACGCACGCCCCAAATCCTCTAACTTCCGATCCATGCTGTTAACTCTGACTTTTGCCTTATACCTTCAGTAGCCCTTTCCAGTAGTCAAATGACCTAGTGGCCTCATGGGTGGAACGTTATTCTTTTTTCCCCCATAATTATATAAATAATTAAAATAATAAATAAAAGATGTGGAAAATCTGGTGTTTCTATGTCAAACGATTTTGCTATGATTCAGTCTTCTGTGGTGTATATAAAGTGTAATATTGGGATGCAAACTCAAGGTTGAATATATTTCAACTCTTTATCTGACATGGAACAGGTGTCTTCTTTAATGTATTTAAGCCCATAACCATGTGTGTGAGGTGGATACTGTATTTAAGCCCATAACCATGTGTGTGAGGTGGATACTGTATTTAAGCCCATAACCATGTGTGTGAGGTGGATACTGTATTTAAGCCCATAACCATGTGTGTGAGGTGGATACTGTATTTAAGCCCATAACCATGTGTGTGAGGTGGATACTGTATTTAAGCCCATAACCATGTGTGTGAGGTGGATACTGTTGTTAAGCCCATAACCATGTGTGTGAGGTGGATACTGTATTTAAGCCCATAACCATGTGTGTGAGGTGGATACTGTATTT
Source organism: Oncorhynchus kisutch (assembly GCF_002021735.2). Classification (NCBI taxonomy): domain Eukaryota; kingdom Metazoa; phylum Chordata; class Actinopteri; order Salmoniformes; family Salmonidae; genus Oncorhynchus; species Oncorhynchus kisutch. The sequence continues at coordinate 75,135,426 of NC_034175.2, read as the reverse complement.
AAGCCCATAACCATGTGTGTGAGGTGGATACTGTATTTAAGCCCATAACCATGTGTGTGAGGTGGATACTGTATTTAAGCCCATAACCATGTGTGTGAGGTGGATACTGTATTTAAGCCCATAACCATGTGTGTGAGGTGGATACTGTATTTAAGCCCATAACCATGTGTGTGAGGTGGATACTGTATTTAAGCCCATAACCATGTGTGTGAGGTGGATACTGTTGTTAAGCCCATAACCATGTGTGTGAGGTGGATAATGTATTTAAGCCCATAACCATGTGTGTGAGGTGGATACTGTATTTAAGCCCATAACCATGTGTGTGAGGTGGATACTGTATTTAAGCCCATAACCATGTGTGTGAGGTGGATACTGTATTTAAGCCCATAACCATGTGTGTGAGGTGGATACTGTATTTAAGCCCATAACCATGTGTGTGAGGTGGATACTGTATTTAAGCCCATAACCATGTGTGTGAGGTGGATACTGTATTTAAGCCCATAACCATGTGTGTGAGGTGGATAATGTATTTAAGCCCATAACCATGTGTGTGAGGTGGATACTGTTGTTAAGCCCATAACCATGTGTGTGAGGTGGATACTGTATTTAAGCCCATAACCATGTGTGTGAGGTGGATACTGTATTTAAGCCCATAACCATGTGTGTGAGGTGGATAATGTATTTAAGCCCATAACCATGTGTGTGAGGTGGATACTGTATTTAAGCCCATAACCATGTGTGTGAGGTGGATAATGTATTTAAGCCCATAACCATGTGTGTGAGGTGGATACTGTATTTAAGCCCATAACCATGTGTGTGAGGTGGATAATGTATTTAAGCCCATAACCATGTGTGTGAGGTGGATACTGTATTTAAGCCCATAACCATGTGTGTGAGGTGGATACTGTATTTAAGCCCATAACCATGTGTGTGAGGTGGATAATGTATTTAAGCCCATAACCATGTGTGTGAGGTGGAAACTGTATTTAAGCCCATAACCATGTGTGTGAGGTGGATACTGTTGTTAAGCCCATAACCATGTGTGTGAGGTGGATACTGTTGTTAAGCCCATAACCATGTGTGTGAGGTGGATAATGTATTTAAGCCCATAGCCATGTGTGTGAGGTGGATACTGTTGTTAAGCCCATAACCATGTGTGTGAGGTGGATAATGTATTTAAGCCCATAACCATGTGTGTGAGGTGGATAATGTATTTAAGCCCATAACCATGTGTGTGAGGTGGATAATGTATTTAAGCCCATAACCATGTGTGTGAGGTGGATACTGTATTTAAGCCCATAACCATGTGTGTGAGGTGGATAATGTATTTAAGCCCATAACCATGTGTGTGAGGTGGATACTGTATTTAAGCCCATAACCATGTGTGTGAGGTGGATAATGTATTTAAGCCCATAGCCATGTGTGTGAGGTGGATACTGTTGTTAAGCCCATAGCCATGTGTGTGAGGTGGATAATGTATTTAAGCCCATAGCCATGTGTGTGAGGTGGATAATGTATTTAAGCCCATAACCATGTGTGTGAGGTGGATACTGTATTTAAGCCCATAACCATGTGTGTGAGGTGGATACTGTATTTAAGCCCATAACCATGTGTGTGAGGTGGATACTTTTGTTTCAAAGTAGATTTGTTTAAGACTACCCAGAATCCCTCTGTGTGACCCTGATTTAACCCACTGCAGTAAAAGTTTAAGGTCACTGAGAGTTTTGTATTTAAACTCGAGTCATTCATGTGTATCTCAAGTTAGGATTTCTCCTGATGATTTAATGAGGCATCGATTGGGTTAAGTCAGAACTGACGAGACCGTTTCTGATCAAATGTCCCGAAGTGTGTTCAGCGTTTTCATTGAGTATGTCAGGTCAGTATTTATATTTGCAACCAGGAAGAATGATCCTACTTCATATCCCTTCTTCATATCCCTTCTTCTGACATGAACAAATAGTATTTCACAGATAATACTGCTTTTATTGTGTCCATGTCTTCCCAATGAATATTACAGTCACGCTCCCAATAAACTTACAATATTATACAGTTCCAATAACCTTTAGTGTTTCATACTATACATATATGTGTCCCCTCTCACTGTACTAAAAAGAGAACCCCAAAGAACCCCAAAGATGGGGGATATGGGTCTGGGATCAGAACTATATAAAACTAAAAAAAATATTGTCACATGCTCCGAATACAACAGGTGTAGTAGACCTCACAGTGAAATGCTGAATTCAACAGGTGTAGTAGACCTTACAGTGAAATGCCGAATACAACAGGTGTAGTAGACCTTACAGTGAAATGCTGAATACAACAGGTGTAGTAGACCTCACAGTGAAATGCTGAATACAACAGGTGTAGTAGACCTCACAGTGAAATGCTGAAAACAACAGGTGTAGTAGACCTCACAGTGAAATGCTGAATACAACAGGTGTAGTAGACCTCACAGTGAAATGCTGAATACAACAGGTGTAGTAGACCTCACAGTGAAATGCTGAATACAACAGGTGTAGTAGACCTCACAGTGAAATGCTGAATACAACAGGTGTAGTAGACCTCACAGTGAAATGCCGAATACAACAGGTGTAGTAGACCTCACAGTGAAATGCTGAATACAACAGGTGTAGTAGACCTCACAGTGAAATGCTGAATACAACAGGTGTAGTAGACCTCACAGTGAAATGCCGAATACAACAGGTGTAGTAGACCTCACAGTGAAATGCTGAATACAACAGGTGTAGTAGACCTCACAGTGAAATGCTGAATACAACAGGTGTAGTAGACCTCACAGTGAAATGCTGAATACAACAGGTGTAGTAGACCTTACAGTGAAATGCTGAATACAACAGGTGTAGTAGACCTTACAGTGAAATGCTGAATACAACAGGTGTAGTAGACCTTACAGTGAAATGCTGAATACAACAGGTGTAGTAGACCTTACAGTGAAATGCTGAATACAACAGGTGTAGTAGACCTTACAGTGAAATACTGAATACAACAGGTGTAGTAGACCTTACAGTGAAATGCTGAATACAACAGGTGTAGTAGACCTCACAGTGAAATGCTGAATACAACAGGTGTAGTAGACCTTACAGTGAAATGCTGAATACAACAGGTGTAGTAGACCTTACAGTGAAATGCTGAATACAACAGGTGTAGTAGACCTTACAGTGAAATGCTGAATACAACAGGTGTAGTAGAACTCACAGTGAAATGCTGAATACAACAGGTGTAGTAGACCTTAAAGTGAAATGCTGAATACAACAGGTGTAGTAGACCTCACAGTGAAATGCTGAATACAACAGGTGTAGTAGACCTCACAGTGAAATGCTGAATACAACAGGTGTAGTAGACCTCACAGTGAAATGCTGAATACAACAGGTGTAGTAGACCTCACAGTGAAATGCTGAATACAACAGGTGTAGTAGACCTCACAGTGAAATGCTGAATACAACAGGTGTAGTAGACCTCACAGTGAAATGCAGAATACAACAGGTGTAGTAGACCTCACAGTGAAATGCTGAATACAACAGGTGTAGTAGACCTCACAGTGAAATGCTGAATACAACAGGTGTAGTAGACCTCACAGTGAAATGCTGAATACAACAGGTGTAGTAGACCTTACAGTGAAATGCTGAATACAACAGGTGTAGTAGACCTTACAGTGAAATGCTGAATACAACAGGTGTAGTAGACCTTACAGTGAAATGCTGAATACAACAGGTGTAGTAGACCTTACAGTGAAATGCTAATTACAACAGGTGTAGTAGACCTCACAGTGAAATGCTGAATACAACAGGTGTAGTAGACCTTACAGTGAAATGCTAAATACAACAGGTGTAGTAGACCTCACAGTGAAATGCTGAATACAACAGGTGTAGGTAGACCTCACAGTAAATGCTGAATACAACAGGTGTAGTCGACCTCACAGTGAAATGCTGAATACAACAGGTGTAGTAGACCTTACAGTGAAATGCTGAATACAACAGGTGTAGTAGACCTTACAGTGAAATGCTGAATACAACAGGTGTTGTAGACCTCACAATGAAATGCTGAATACAACAGGTGTAGGTAGACCTCACAGTAAATGCTGAATACAACAGGTGTAGTAGACCTCACAGTGAAATGCTGAATACAACAGGTGTAGTAGACCTCACAGTGAAATGCTGAATACAACAGGTGTAGTAGACCTTACAGTGAAATGCTGAATACAACAGGTGTAGTATACCTTACAGTGAAATGCTGAATACAACAGGTGTTGTAGACCTCACAGTGAAATGCTGAATACAACAGGTGTAGGTAGACCTCACAATAAATGCTGAATACAACAGGTATAGTAGACCTCACAGTGAAATGCTGAATACAACAGGTGTAGTAGACCTTACAGTGAAATGCTGAATACAACAGGTGTAGTAGACCTTACAGTGAAATGCTGAATACAACAGGTGTTGTAGACCTCACAGTGAAATGCTGAATACAACAGGTGTAGTAGACCTTACAGTGAAATGCTGAATACAACAGGTATAGTAGACCTTGCAGTGAAATGCTGAATACAACAGGTGTAGTAGACCTCACAATGAAATGCTGAATACAACAGGTGTAGTAGACCTCACAGTGAAATGCTGAATACAACAGGTGTAGTAGACCTCACAGTGAAATGCTGAATACAACAGGTGTTGTAGACCTTACAGTGAAATGCTGAATACAGCAGGTGTAGTAGACCTTACAGTGAAATGCTGAATACAACAGGTATAGTAGACCTTACAGTGAAATGCTGAATACAACAGGTGTAGGCGACCTTACAGTGAAATGCTGAATACAACAGGTGTAGTAGACCTTACAGTGAAATGCTGAATACAACAGGTGTAGTAGACCTTACAGTGAAATGCTGAATACAACAGGTGTAGTAGACCTCACAGTGAAATGCTGAATACAACAGGTGTAGTAGACCTTACAGTGAAATGCTGAATACAACAGGTGTAGTAGACCTTACAGTGAAATGCTGAATTACAACAGGTGTAGTAGAGCTTACAGTGAAATGCTGAATACAACAGGTGTAGTAGACCTCACAGTGAAATGCTGAATACAACAGGTGTAGTAGACCTTACAGTGAAATGCTGAATACAACAGGTGTAGTAGACCTCACAGTGAAATGCTGAATACAACAGGTGTAGTAGACCTTACAGTGAAATGCAGAATACAACAGGTGTAGTAGACCTTACAGTGAAATGCTGAATTACAACAGGTGTAGTAGAGCTTACAGTGAAATGCTGAATACAACAGGTGTAGTAGACCTCACAGTGAAATGCTGAATACAACAGGTGTAGTAGACCTCACAGTGAAATGCTGTATACAACAGGTGTAGTAGACCTTACAGGGAATTCCTAAATACAACAGGTGTAGTAGACCTCACAGGGAATTCCTAAATACAACAGGTGTAGTAGACCTCACAGTGAAATGCTGAATACAACAGGTGTAGTAGACCTTACAGTTAAATGCTGAATACAAACGTTTCAGGTAGCCTTCCACAAGCTTCCCACAATAAGTTGGGTGAATTTTGGCCCATTCCTCCTGACAGAGCTGGTGTAACTGAGTCAGGTTTGTAGGCCTCCTTGCTCGCACACGCTTTTTCAGTTCTTCCCACAAGTTTTCTATAGGATTGAGGTCAGGGCTTTGTGATGGCCACTCCAATACTTTGACCTTGTTGTCAAGCCATTTTGCCAGAACTTTGGAAGTATGCTTGGGGTCATCGTCCATTTGGAAGACAAACAACTCTCGTACAGACTCAGGAGAGACAAAGGTCGAGAGCCTTGCGTCCTCTGAAAACACGACCCTGAAAAGCCTCACTGCTTCTTGACACAATGCTTGCATAACCCAGAAGCTAGCAGTTTGAGGAAACAAACCGTACAACTAGCAAACGAAGTCATCGTGCATGTGCCCGGCCCACAACAAGGAGTGACTTAAGCGCTATGGGACAAGGACATCACGGCCGGCCAAACCCTCCCTTAACTCGGACGACGCTGGACCAATTGTGCGCCGCCTCATGGGTCTCCCGGTCGTGGCACAGCCTGAAATCAAAACTGGGTCTGTAGTGATTTCTCTAGCACTGCAAAACAGTGTCTTAGATCGCTGCACCACTCGGGAGGCCTGCGCATGGTGATCTCAGGCTTGTGTGCGGCTGCTACGGTCATGGAAACCCATTTCATGAATCTCCTGACGAACAGTTATTATGCTGATGTTGATTCCAGAGGCAGTTTGGAACTCAGTAGTTAGTGTTGCAACCTATGACAGATGACTTAGCAGCTGAGCCGTTGTTGCTCCGAGAAGCATCCACTTCACAATAACAGCACTTACATTTGATCGGGTCAGCTCTAACAGAAATTTGACAAACTGACTTGTTGGAAAGGTTGAAAGTCACTGAACTCTTCAGTAAGGCCATTCTACTGCCATTGTTTGTCTATGGAGATTGCATGGCTGTGTGCTCAAATGTATACATCTGCCAGCAACGGGTGTCCACATACTTTTGTATATGTATACACACTACAGTTAAAAAGTTTTTGGTCACTTAGAAATGTTTTTGTTTTTGAAAGAAAAGCAAAAAAAAAGGTTGTCCATTAAAATAACATCAAAGAGTGTTATGTCATCCCAGAAAAACAGTTAAGAACAGGCAAATCTGGTGCAGTCCATGAGGAGGAGATGCACTGCAGTAGTTAATGCAGCTGGTGGCCACACCAGATACTGACTGTTACTTTTGATTTTGACCCCCCCCCCTCCTTTGTTCAGGGACACATTATTCAATTTCTGTTCATCAGCATGTCTGTGGAACTTGTTCAGTTTATGTCTCCGTTGTTGAATCTTGTTATGTTCATACAAATATTTACACATGTTAAGTTTGCTGAAAATAAACACAGTTGACAGTTAGAGGACCTTTCTTTTTTTGCTGAGTTTTATATAAGTGATTGATAGTGAATGGTTAAAACATGTTTTTTCAGACAGGGTGTTAATGTAAGTCATATTGCTTTACAAATAATCATATTTTCAACTGGAGTATATAAATCGAAAAAGCCCCAACATTTTGCTGTTAGGCTTATTTTATTTAATAAAAACATGTAAATTCATGTGTGGCTGCAGACAGCCAGATGCCTGAGCCATCCATCCCTCTGGAGCAAGCTGGAAAGGAAAGAGAGAGAGAGAGGAGATCCATCATGAGTCCATCATGAATCCTCCATGAGTCCTTCATGTGTCCATCATGAGTCCATCATGAATCCTCCATGAGTCCTTCATGTGTCCATCATGAATCCATCATGAGTCCATCATGAGTCCATCATGAATCCTCCATGAGTCCTTCATGTGTCCATCATGAATCCATCATGAGTCCATCATGAGTCCATCATGAATCCTTCATCATGAATCCTCCATGAGTCCCTCATGAATCCTACATGAGTCCAGTACATCAAGAGAGTTTTAATAGTCAGTAATGGAGTTAATCAGTTCCTCACCTCTGTGCCTCTCTCTCTCTCTCTCTCTCTCTCTCTCTCTCTCTCTCTCTCTCTCTCTCTCTCTCTCTCTCTCTCTCTCTCTCTCTCTCTCTCTCTCTCTCTCTCTCTCTCTCTCTCTCTCGACATGATGCAGGTTAAGTATTTATAATTAAGCATTCCAGAGCATGTGACAAATACAATTTGATTTGATTTGATCTGACTTCAAACTTTCTGGCTAATGCTAGCTTGCTACATATAAGGCTCCAGACCAAAACAAAATCATCACCTGTACCTGAATCACCCCGAAGTACCTGAATTTTTTATTAATTTTTTTTACCTTTATTTAACTAGGCAAGTCAGTTAAGAACAAATTCTTATTTTCAATGACAGCCTAGGAACAGTGGGTTAACTGCCTGTTCAGGGGCAGAACAACAGATTTGTACCTTGTCAGCTCAGGGGTTTGAACTTGCAACCTTGCAACTAGTCCAACGCTCTAACCACTAGGCTACCCTGCCGCCCCAGTACCTGAATCACCCCAAAGTACCTGAATCATCTCGAAGTGCCTGAATCACCTCGAAGTACTCGAATCACCCCGAAGTACCTGAATCACCTCGAAGTTCCTGAATCACCCCGAAGTACCTGAATCACCTAGAAGTACCTGAATCACCCCAAAGTACCTGAATCACCCAGAAGTACCTGAATCACCCCAAAGTACCGGATAAATCGTCCGAAATTAAAATACTTGCCAACATGTGTCTACTCTAGGATTCTAGGTCTTTCACAGTGATTTAAAAGGCTAATTAGAGTAGCCTGAAATAGATAAATGAGGCTGTCAGACATTCAAATAAAAAGGTCAACATTGGAATAATATTTAAATATATTTTGCATAAATATACATAAATAATTAGCCTAAGTCTAAAAGTGTAGCCTGAGTTAAATGCTTATTGGCTACAGCCTCTCGTGTCCCCACCGATGCTGACATGAAGGACGCACCAGAAAATGTAGCCAAACTTTAATAACCATTTTTTATTTATTTTGCAGAAATGTAAGCTAAACGGCCATCATGTTTGACAGTTATAATGTAAGATAATTAACATTAAGGTCTAAAGTCTTGATTCTGTAGATATTCACAGTTGTTTCAGATCAAGGCCAGGTCCTGTTGTATCACAATTCACCATCCAGGTCATATTAGTAACCTGTGTTTTTTATTTGACCTTTATTTAACTAGGCAAGTCAGTTAAGAACACATTCTTATTTTCAATGACAAGGAACAGTGGGTTAACTGCTGGTCAGGGGCAAAATGACAGATTTGTACCTTGTCAGCTCGGGGGTTTGACTTGCAACCTTCTGGTTACTAGTCCAATGCTCTAACCACTAGGCTATGCTGCCGTCCAGAAGTGTTGCTGATTGCATCTCTACATCCTCCTCTGGTTCATCACATGAAACCTCTTTCATGTGACTTGCGCTTTTTAAAAGTGTTTTCCAGCTAATTTCATTTGGGAACATTTGCACATTGTCTTTCCTACAATGTGCACATTGCTGAGTTTATAATGTGAGGAAATAATCCTTTGTCAACATTTTAAGCTAAAAGTTATGATCTGTTCCAGTAGGACCAAGTTGTATTCATTTGGAATATGTCATCCCAGAACTGTCCCAGACTGTTATGTCATCCCAGAACTGTCCAAGAGTCTGATATGTCATCCCAGCACTGTCCCAGACTGTTATGTCATCCCAGAACTGTCCAAGAGTCTGATATGTCATCCCAGAACTGTCCCAGTCTGATATGTCATCCCATAACTGTCCCAGAGTGTTCTGTCATCCCAGAACTGTCCCAGATTCTAATATGTCATCCCAGAACTGTCCCAGATTCTAATATGTCATCCCAGAACTGTCCCAGTCTGATATGTCATCCCATAACTGTCCCAGAGTGTTATGTCATCCCAGAACTATCCCAGAGTCTGATCGGTCATCCTAGAACTGTCCCAGTATCTGATATGTCATCCCAGAACTGTCCCAGAGTCTGATATGTCATCCCAGAACTGTCCCAGAGACTGATATGCCATCCCAGAACTGTCCCAGAGTGTTGTGTCATCCCAGAACCGTCCCAGAGTCGGACATGTCATCCCAGAACTGTCCCATAGTCTGATATGTCATCCCAGAACTGTCCCAGAGTCTGATATGTCATCCCAGAACTGTCCCAGAGTGTTATGTCATCCCAGAACTGTCCCAGAGTCTGATATGTCATCCTAGAACTGTCCCAGAGTGTTATGTCATCCCAGAACTGTCCCAGAGTGTTGTGTCATCCCAGAACCGTCCCAGAGTCTGATATGTCATCCCAGAACTGTCCCAGTCTGATATGTCATCCCATAACTGTCCCAGTCTGATATGTCATCCCATAACTGTCCCAGAGTGTTATGTCATCCCAGAACTGTCCCAGATTCTAATATGTCATCCCAGAACTGTCCCAGATTCTAATATGTCATCCCAGAACTGTCCCAGTCTGATATGTCATCCCATAACTGTCCCAGAGTGTTATGTCATCCCAGAACTATCCCAGAGTCTGATCGGTCATCCTAGAACTGTCCCAGTATCTGATATGTCATCCCAGAACTGTCCCAGAGTCTGATATGTCATCCCAGAACTGTCCCAGAGACTGATATGCCATCCCAGAACTGTCCCAGAGTGTTGTGTCATCCCAGAACCGTCCCAGAGTCGGACATGTCATCCCAGAACTGTCCCATAGTCTGATATGTCATCCCAGAACTGTCCCAGAGTCTGATATGTCATCCCAGAACTGTCCCAGAGTGTTATGTCATCCCAGAACTGTCCCAGAGTCTAATATGTCATCCTAGAACTGTCCCAGAGTGTTATGTCATCCCAGAACTGTCCCAGAGTGTTGTGTCATCCCAGAACCGTCCCAGAGTCTGACATGTCATCCCATAACTGTCTCAGAGTCTGATATGTCACCCTAGAACTGTCCCAGAGTGTTGTGTCATCCCATAACTGTCCCAGAGCCTGATATGTCATCCCAGAACTGTCCCAGAGTGTTATGTCATCCCAGAACTGTCCCAGAGTCTGATATGTCATCCCAGAACTGTCCCAGAGTCTGATATGTCATCCTAGAACTGTCCCAGAGTGTTATGTCATCCCAGAGCTGTCCCAGAGTGTTGTGTCATCCCAGAACTGTGCCAGAGTCTGATATGTCATCCCAGAACTGTCCCAGAGTCTGATATGTCATCCTAGAACTGTCCCAGAGTGTTATGTCATCCCAGAACTGTCCCAGAGTGTTGTGTCATCCCAGAACCGTCCCAGAGTCTGACATGTCATCCCATAACTGTCTCAGAGTCTGTTATGTCATCCCAGAACTGTCCCAGAGTGTTATGTCATCCCAGAACTGTCCCAGAGTCTGATATGTCATCCTAGAACTGTCCCAGAGTGTTATGTCATCCCAGAACTGTCCCAGAGTGTTATGTCATCCCAGAACTGTCCCAGAGTCTGATATGTCATCCCAGAACCGTCCCAGAGTCTGACATGTCATCCCAGAACTGTCCCAGAGTGTTATGTCATCCCAGAACTGTCCCAGAGTGTTATGTCATCCCAGAACTGTCCCAGAGTCTGATATGTCTTCCCAGAACTGTCCCGGATTCTGATATGTCATCCCAGAACTGTCCCAGAGTCTGATCGGTCATCCCAGAACTGTCCCAGAGTCTGATATGTCATCCCAGAACTGTCCCAGAGTCTGATATGTCATCCCAGAACTGTCCCAGACTGTTATGTCATCCCATAACTGTCCCAGAGTCTGATATGTCATCCCAGAACTGTCCCAGAGTCTGATATGTCATCCCAGAACTGTCCCAGAGTCTGATCGGTCATCCTATAACTGTCCCAGAGTCTGATCGGTCATCCTATAACTGTCCCAGAGTCTGATATGTCATCCCAGAACTGTCCCAGAGTCTGATATGTCATCCCAGAACTGTCCCAGACTGTTATGTCATCCCAGAACTGTCCCAGAGTGATATGTCATGCCAGAACTGTCCCAGAGTCTGATATGTCATCCCAGAACTGTCCCAGAGACTGATATGTCATCCCAGAACTGTCCAAGAGTGTTGTGTCATCCCAGAACCGTCCCAGAGTCTGACATGTATTCCCAGAACTGTCCCAGAGTCTGATATATCATCCCAGAACTGTCCCAGTCTGATATGTCATCCCATAACTGTCCCAGAGTGTTATGTCATCCCAAAACTATCCCAGAGTCTGATCGGTCATCCTAGAACTGTCCCAGTATCTGATATGTCATCCCAGAACTGTCCCAGAGTCTGATATGTCATCCCAGAACTGTCCCAGAGACTGATATGCCATCCCAGAACTGTCCCAGAGTGTTGTGTCATCCCAGAACCGTCCCAGAGTCTGACATGTCATCCCAGAACTGTCCCATAGTCTGATATGTCATCCCAGAACTGTCCCAGAGTCTGATATGTCATCAAAAGAACTGTCACAGAGTGTTATGTCATCCCAGAACTGTCCCAGAGTCTGATATGTCATCCTAGAACTGTCCCAGAGTGTTATGTCATCCCAAACTGTCCCAGAGTGTTGTGTCATCCCAGAACCGTCCCAGAGTCTGACATGTCATCCCATAACTGTCTCAGAGTCTGATATGTCACCCTAGAACTGTCCCAGAGTGTTGTGTCATCCCATAACTGTCCCAGAGCCTGATATGTCATCCCAGAACTGTCCCAGAGTGTTATGTCATCCCAGAACTGTCCCAGAGTCTGATATGTCATCCCAGAACTGTCCCAGAGTCTGATATGTCATCCTAGAACTGTCCCAGAGTGTTATGTCATCCCAGAACTGTCCCAGAGTGTTGTGTCATCCCAGAACTGTGCCAGAGTCTGATATGTCATCCCAGAACTTTCCCAGAGTCTGATATGTCATCCTAGAACTGTCCCAGAGTCTGATATGTCATCCCAGAACTGTCCCAGAGTCTGATATGTCATCCCAGAACTGTCCCAGAGTCTGATATGTCATCCCAGAACTGTCCCAGAGTCTGATATGTCATCCCAGAACTGTCCCAGAGTCTGATCGGTCATCCTATAACTGTCCCAGAGTCTGATCGGTCATCCTATAACTGTCCCAGAGTCTGATATGTCAACCCAGAACTGTCCCAGAGTCTGATATGTCATCCCAGAACTGTCCCAGAGTGTTACGTCATCCCAGAACTGTCCCAGAGTCTGATATGTCTTCCCAGAACTGTCCCAGAGTCTGTTATGTCATCCCAGAACTGTCCCAGAGTGTTATGTCATCCCAGAACTGTCCCAGAGTCTGATATGTCATCCCAGAACCGTCCCAGAGTCTGACATGTCATCCCAGAACTGTCCCAGAGTGTTATGTCATCCCAGAACTGTCCCAGAGTGTTATGTCATCCCAGAACTGTCCCAGAGTCTGATATGTCTTCCCAGAACTGTCCCGGATTCTGATATGTCATCCCAGAACTGTCCCAGAGTCTGATCGGTCATCCCAGAACTGTCCCAGAGTCTGATATGTCATCCCAGAACTGTCCCAGAGTCTGATATGTCATCCCAGAACTGTCCCAGACTGTTATGTCATCCCATAACTGTCCCAGAGTCTGATATGTCATCCCAGAACTGTCCCAGAGTCTGATATGTCATCCCAGAACTGTCCCAGAGTCTGATCGGTCATCCTATAACTGTCCCAGAGTCTGATCGGTCATCCTATAACTGTCCCAGAGTCTGATATGTCATCCCAGAACTGTCCCAGAGTCTGATATGTCATCCCAGAACTGTCCCAGACTGTTATGTCATCCCAGAACTGTCCCAGAGTGATATGTCATGCCAGAACTGTCCCAGAGTCTGATATGTCATCCCAGAACTGTCCCAGAGACTGATATGTCATCCCAGAACTGTCCAAGAGTGTTTTGTCATCCCAGAACCGTCCCAGAGTCTGACATGTATTCCCAGAACTGTCCCAGAGTCTGATATGTCATCCCAGAACGGTCCCAGTCTGATATGTCATCCCATAACTGTCCCAGAGTGTTATGTCATCCCAGAACTATCCCAGAGTCTGATCGGTCATCCTAGAACTGTCCCAGTATCTGATATGTCATCCCAGAACTGTCCCAGAGTCTGATATGTCATCCCAGAACTGTCCCAGAGACTGATATGCCATCCCAGAACTGTCCCAGAGTGTTGTGTCATCCCAGAACCGTCCCAGAGTCTGACATGTCATCCCAGAACTGTCCCATAGTCTGATATGTCATCCCAGAACTGTCCCAGAGTCTGATATGTCATCAAAAGAACTGTCACAGAGTGTTATGTCATCCCAGAACTGTCCCAGAGTCTGATATGTCATCCTAGAACTGTCCCAGAGTGTTATGTCATCCCAGAACTGTCCCAGAGTGTTGTGTCATCCCAGAACCGTCCCAGAGTCTGACATGTCATCCCATAACTGTCTCAGAGTCTGATATGTCACCCTAGAACTGTCCCAGAGTGTTGTGTCATCCCATAACTGTCCCAGAGCCTGATATGTCATCCCAGAACTGTCCCAGAGTGTTATGTCATCCCAGAACTGTCCCAGAGTCTGATATGTCATCCCAGAACTGTCCCAGAGTCTGATATGTCATCCTAGAACTGTCCCAGAGTGTTATGTCATCCCAGAACTGTCCCAGAGTGTTGTGTCATCCCAGAACTGTGCCAGAGTCTGATATGTCATCCCAGAACTGTCCCAGAGTCTGATATGTCATTCTAGAACTGTCCCAGAGTGTTATGTCATCCCAGAACTGTCCCAGAGTCTGATATGTCATCCCAGAACTGTCCCAGAGTCTGATATGTCATCCCAGAACTGTCCCAGAGTCTGATATGTCATCCCATAACTGTCCCAGAGTCTGATCGGTCATCCTATAACTGTCCCAGAGTCTGATCGGTCATCCTATAACTGTCCCAGAGTCTGATATGTCATCCCAGAACTGTCCCAGAGTCTGATATGTCATCCTAGAACTGTCCCAGAGTGTTATGTCATCCCAGAACTGTCCCAGAGTGTTGTGTCATCCCAGAACCGTCCCAGAGTCTGACATGTCATCCCATAACTGTCTCAGAGTCTGTTATGTCATCCCAGAACTGTCCCAGAGTGTTATGTCTTCCCAGAACTGTCCCAGAGTCTGTTATGTCATCCCAGAACTGTCCCAGAGTGTTATGTCATCCCAGAACTGTCCCAGAGTCTGATATGTCATCCCAGAACCGTCCCAGAGTCTGACATGTCATCCCAGAACTGTCCCAGAGTGTTATGTCATCCCAGAACTGTCCCAGAGACTGATATGCCATCCCAGAACTGTCCCAGAGTGTTGTGTCATCCCAGAACCGTCCCAGAGTCTGACATGTCATCCCAGAACTGTCCCAGAGTGTTGTGTCATCCCAGAACTGTGCCAGAGTCTGATATGTCATCCCAGAACTGTCCCAGAGTCTGATATGTCATTCTAGAACTGTCCCAGAGTGTTATGTCATCCCAGAACTGTCCCAGAGTCTGATATGTCATCCCAGAACTGTCCCAGAGTCTGATATGTCATCCCAGAACTGTCCCAGAGTCTGATATGTCATCCCATAACTGTCCCAGAGTCTGATCGGTCATCCTATAACTGTCCCAGAGTCTGATCGGTCATCCTATAACTGTCCCAGAGTCTGATATGTCATCCCAGAACTGTCCCAGAGTCTGATATGTCATCCTAGAACTGTCCCAGAGTGTTATGTCATCCCAGAACTGTCCCAGAGTGTTGTGTCATCCCAGAACCGTCCCAGAGTCTGACATGTCATCCCATAACTGTCTCAGAGTCTGTTATGTCATCCCAGAACTGTCCCAGAGTGTTATGTCTTCCCAGAACTGTCCCAGAGTCTGTTATGTCATCCCAGAACTGTCCCAGAGTGTTATGTCATCCCAGAACTGTCCCAGAGTCTGATATGTCATCCCAGAACCGTCCCAGAGTCTGACATGTCATCCCAGAACTGTCCCAGAGTGTTATGTCATCCCAGAACTGTCCCAGAGACTGATATGCCATCCCAGAACTGTCCCAGAGTGTTGTGTCATCCCAGAACCGTCCCAGAGTCTGACATGTCATCCCAGAACTGTCCCATAGTCTGATATGTCATCCCAGAACTGTCCCAGAGTCTGATATGTCATCAAAAGAACTGTCACAGAGTGTTATGTCATCCCAGAACTGTCCCAGAGTCTGATATGTCATCCTAGAACTGTCCCAGAGTGTTATGTCATCCCAGAACTGTCCCAGAGTGTTGTGTCATCCCAGAACCGTCCCAGAGTCTGACATGTCATCCCATAACTGTCTCAGAGTCTGATATGTCACCCTAGAACTGTCCCAGAGTGTTGTGTCATCCCATAACTGTCCCAGAGCCTGATATGTCATCCCAGAACTGTCCCAGAGTGTTATGTCATCCCAGAACTGTCCCAGAGTCTGATATGTCATCCCAGAACTGTCCCAGAGTCTGATATGTCATCCTAGAACTGTCCCAGAGTGTTATGTCATCCCAGAACTGTCCCAGAGTGTTGTGTCATCCCAGAACTGTGCCAGAGTCTGATATGTCATCCCAGAACTGTCCCAGAGTCTGATATGTCATTCTAGAACTGTCCCAGAGTGTTATGTCATCCCAGAACTGTCCCAGAGTCTGATATGTCATCCCAGAACTGTCCCAGAGTCTGATATGTCATCCCAGAACTGTCCCAGAGTCTGATATGTCATCCCATAACTGTCCCAGAGTCTGATCGGTCATCCTATAACTGTCCCAGAGTCTGATCGGTCATCCTATAACTGTCCCAGAGTCTGATATGTCATCCCAGAACTGTCCCAGAGTCTGATATGTCATCCTAGAACTGTCCCAGAGTGTTATGTCATCCCAGAACTGTCCCAGAGTGTTGTGTCATCCCAGAACCGTCCCAGAGTCTGACATGTCATCCCATAACTGTCTCAGAGTCTGTTATGTCATCCCAGAACTGTCCCAGAGTGTTATGTCTTCCCAGAACTGTCCCAGAGTCTGTTATGTCATCCCAGAACTGTCCCAGAGTGTTATGTCATCCCAGAACTGTCCCAGAGTCTGATATGTCATCCCAGAACCGTCCCAGAGTCTGACATGTCATCCCAGAACTGTCCCAGAGTGTTATGTCATCCCAGAACTGTCCCAGAGTGTTATGTCATCCCAGAACTGTCCCAGAGTCTGATATGTCTTCCCAGAACTGTCCCGGATTCTGATATGTCATCCCAGAACTCTCCCAGAGTCTGATCGGTCATCCCAGAACTGTCCCAGAGTCTGATATGTCATCCCAGAACTGTCCCAGAGTCTGATATGTCATCCCAGAACTGTCCCAGACTGTTATGTCATCCCATAACTGTCCCAGAGTCTGATATGTCATCCCAGAACTGTCCCAGAGTCTGATATGTCATCCCAGAACTGTCCCAGAGTCTGATCGGTCATCCTATAACTGTCCCAGAGTCTGATCGGTCATCCTATAACTGTCCCAGAGTCTGATATGTCATCCCAGAACTGTCCCAGAGTCTGATATGTCATCCCAGAACTGTCCCAGACTGTTATGTCATCCCAGAACTGTCCCAGAGTGATATGTCATGCCAGAACTGTCCCAGAGTCTGATATGTCATCCCAGAACTGTCCCAGAGACTGATATGTCATCCCAGAACTGTCCAAGAGTGTTGTGTCATCCCAGAACCGTCCCAGAGTCTGACATGTATTCCCAGAACTGTCCCAGAGTCTGATATGTCATCCCAGAACTGTCCCAGTCTGATATGTCATCCCATAACTGTCCCAGAGTGTTATGTCATCCCAGAACTATCCCAGAGTCTGATCGGTCATCCTAGAACTGTCCCAGTATCTGATATGTCATCCCAGAACTGTCCCAGAGTCTGATATGTCATCCCAGAACTGTCCCAGAGACTGATATGCCATCCCAGAACTGTCCCAGAGTGTTGTGTCATCCCAGAACCGTCCCAGAGTCTGAAATGTCATCCCAGAACTGTCCCATAGTCTGATATGTCATCCCAGAACTGTCCCAGAGTCTGATATGTCATCAAAAGAACTGTCACAGAGTGTTATGTCATCCCAGAACTGTCCCAGAGTCTGATATGTCATCCTAGAACTGTCCCAGAGTGTTATGTCATCCCAGAACTGTCCCAGAGTGTTGTGTCATCCCAGAACCGTCCCAGAGTCTGACATGTCATCCCATAACTGTCTCAGAGTCTGATATGTCACCCTAGAACTGTCCCAGAGTGTTGTGTCATCCCATAACTGTCCCAGAGCCTGATATGTCATCCCAGAACTGTCCCAGAGTGTTATGTCATCCCAGAACTGTCCCAGAGTCTGATATGTCATCCCAGAACTGTCCCAGAGTCTGATATGTCATCCTAGAACTGTCCCAGAGTGTTATGTCATCCCAGAACTGTCCCAGAGTGTTGTGTCATCCCAGAACTGTGCCAGAGTCTGATATGTCATCCCAGAACTGTCCCAGAGTCTGATATGTCATTCTAGAACTGTCCCAGAGTGTTATGTCATCCCAGAACTGTCCCAGAGTCTGATATGTCATCCCAGAACTGTCCCAGAGTCTGATATGTCATCCCAGAACTGTCCCAGAGTCTGATATGTCATCCCATAACTGTCCCAGAGTCTGATCGGTCATCCTATAACTGTCCCAGAGTCTGATCGGTCATCCTATAACTGTCCCAGAGTCTGATATGTCATCCCAGAACTGTCCCAGAGTCTGATATGTCATCCTAGAACTGTCCCAGAGTGTTATGTCATCCCAGAACTGTCCCAGAGTGTTGTGTCATCCCAGAACCGTCCCAGAGTCTGACATGTCATCCCATAACTGTCTCAGAGTCTGTTATGTCATCCCAGAACTGTCCCAGAGTGTTATGTCATCCCAGAACTGTCCCAGAGTCTGATATGTCATCCTAGAACTGTCCCAGAGTGTTATGTCATCCCAGAACTGTCCCAGAGTGTTATGTCATCCCAGAACTGTCCCAGAGTCTGATATGTCATCCCAGAACCGTCCCAGAGTCTGACATGTCATCCCAGAACTGTCCCAGAGTGTTATGTCATCCCAGAACTGTCCCAGAGTGTTATGTCATCCCAGAACTGTCCCAGAGTCTGATATGTCTTCCCAGAACTGTCCCGGATTCTGATATGTCATCCCAGAACTGTCCCAGAGTCTGATCGGTCATCCCAGAACTGTCCCAGAGTCTGATATGTCATCCCAGAACTGTCCCAGAGTCTGATCTGTCATCCCAGAACTGTCCCAGACTGTTATGTCATCCCATAACTGTCCCAGAGTCTGATATGTCATCCCAGAACTGTCCCAGAGTCTGATATGTCATCCCAGAACTGTCCCAGAGTCTGATCGGTCATCCTATAACTGTCCCAGAGTCTGATCGGTCATCCTATAACTGTCCCAGAGTCTGATATGTCATCCCAGAACTGTCCCAGAGTCTGATATGTCATCCCAGAACTGTCCCAGACTGTTATGTCATCCCAGAACTGTCCCAGAGTGATATGTCATGCCAGAACTGTCCCAGAGTCTGATATGTCATCCCAGAACTGTCCCAGAGACTGATATGTCATCCCAGAACTGTCCAAGAGTGTTGTGTCATCCCAGAACCGTCCCAGAGTCTGACATGTATTCCCAGAACTGTCCCAGAGTCTGATATATCATCCCAGAACTGTCCCAGTCTGATATGTCATCCCATAACTGTCCCAGAGTGTTATGTCATCCCAAAACTATCCCAGAGTCTGATCGGTCATCCTAGAACTGTCCCAGTATCTGATATGTCATCCCAGAACTGTCCCAGAGTCTGATATGTCATCCCAGAACTGTCCCAGAGACTGATATGCCATCCCAGAACTGTCCCAGAGTGTTGTGTCATCCCAGAACCGTCCCAGAGTCTGACATGTCATCCCAGAACTGTCCCATAGTCTGATATGTCATCCCAGAACTGTCCCAGAGTCTGATATGTCATCAAAAGAACTGTCACAGAGTGTTATGTCATCCCATAACTGTCCCAGAGTCTGATATGTCATCCTATAACTGTCCCAGAGTGTTATGTCATCCCAGAACTGTCCCAGAGTGTTGTGTCATCCCAGAACCGTCCCAGAGTCTGACATGTCATCCCATAACTGTCTCAGAGTCTGATATGTCACCCTAGAACTGTCCCAGAGTGTTGTGTCATCCCATAACTGTCCCAGAGCCTGATATGTCATCCCAGAACTGTCCCAGAGTGTTATGTCATCCCAGAACTGTCCCAGAGTCTGATATGTCATCCCAGAACTGTCCCAGAGTCTGATATGTCATCCTAGAACTGTCCCAGAGTGTTATGTCATCCCAGAACTGTCCCAGAGTGTTGTGTCATCCCAGAACTGTGCCAGAGTCTGATATGTCATCCCAGAACTGTCCCAGAGTCTGATATGTCATCCTAGAACTGTCCCAGAGTCTGATATGTCATCCCAGAACTGTCCCAGAGTCTGATATGTCATCCCAGAACTGTCCCAGAGTCTGATATGTCATCCCAGAACTGTCCCAGAGTCTGATATGTCATCCCAGAACTGTCCCAGAGTCTGATCGGTCATCCTATAACTGTCCCAGAGTCTGATCGGTCATCCTATAACTGTCCCAGAGTCTGATATGTCAACCCAGAACTGTCCCAGAGTCTGATATGTCATCCCAGAACTGTCCCAGAGTGTTACGTCATCCCAGAACTGTCCCAGAGTCTGATATGTCTTCCCAGAACTGTCCCAGAGTGTTATGTCATCCCAGAACTGTCCCAGAGTCTGATATGTCATCCCAGAACCGTCCCAGAGTCTGACATGTCATCCCAGAACTGTCCCAGAGTGTTATGTCATCCCAGAACTGTCCCAGAGTGTTATGTCATCCCAGAACTGTCCCAGAGTCTGATATGTCTTCCCAGAACTGTCCCGGATTCTGATATGTCATCCCAGAACTGTCCCAGAGTCTGATCGGTCATCCCAGAACTGTCCCAGAGTCTGATATGTCATCCCAGAACTGTCCCAGAGTCTGATATGTCATCCCAGAACTGTCCCAGACTGTTATGTCATCCCATAACTGTCCCAGAGTCTGATATGTCATCCCAGAACTGTCCCAGAGTCTGATATGTCATCCCAGAACTGTCCCAGAGTCTGATCGGTCATCCTATAACTGTCCCAGAGTCTGATCGGTCATCCTATAACTGTCCCAGAGTCTGATATGTCATCCCAGAACTGTCCCAGAGTCTGATATGTCATCCCAGAACTGTCCCAGACTGTTATGTCATCCCAGAACTGTCCCAGAGTGATATGTCATGCCAGAACTGTCCCAGAGTCTGATATGTCATCCCAGAACTGTCCCAGAGACTGATATGTCATCCCAGAACTGTCCAAGAGTGTTGTGTCATCCCAGAACCGTCCCAGAGTCTGACATGTATTCCCAGAACTGTCCCAGAGTCTGATATGTCATCCCAGAACTGTCCCAGTCTGATATGTCATCCCATAACTGTCCCAGAGTGTTATGTCATCCCAGAACTATCCCAGAGTCTGATCGGTCATCCTAGAACTGTCCCAGTATCTGATATGTCATCCCAGAACTGTCCCAGAGTCTGATATGTCATCCCAGAACTGTCCCAGAGACTGATATGCCATCCCAGAACTGTCCCAGAGTGTTGTGTCATCCCAGAACCGTCCCAGAGTCTGACATGTCATCCCAGAACTGTCCCATAGTCTGATATGTCATCCCAGAACTGTCCCAGAGTCTGATATGTCATCAAAAGAACTGTCACAGAGTGTTATGTCATCCCAGAACTGTCCCAGAGTCTGATATGTCATCCTAGAACTGTCCCAGAGTGTTATGTCATCCCAGAACTGTCCCAGAGTGTTGTGTCATCCCAGAACCGTCCCAGAGTCTGACATGTCATCCCATAACTGTCTCAGAGTCTGATATGTCACCCTAGAACTGTCCCAGAGTGTTGTGTCATCCCATAACTGTCCCAGAGCCTGATATGTCATCCCAGAACTGTCCCAGAGTGTTATGTCATCCCAGAACTGTCCCAGAGTCTGATATGTCATCCCAGAACTGTCCCAGAGTCTGATATGTCATCCTAGAACTGTCCCAGAGTGTTATGTCATCCCAGAACTGTCCCAGAGTGTTGTGTCATCCCAGAACTGTGCCAGAGTCTGATATGTCATCCCAGAACTGTCCCAGAGTCTGATATGTCATTCTAGAACTGTCCCAGAGTGTTATGTCATCCCAGAACTGTCCCAGAGTCTGATATGTCATCCCAGAACTGTCCCAGAGTCTGATATGTCATCCCAGAACTGTCCCAGAGTCTGATATGTCATCCCATAACTGTCCCAGAGTCTGATCGGTCATCCTATAACTGTCCCAGAGTCTGATCGGTCATCCTATAACTGTCCCAGAGTCTGATATGTCATCCCAGAACTGTCCCAGAGTCTGATATGTCATCCTAGAACTGTCCCAGAGTGTTATGTCATCCCAGAACTGTCCCAGAGTGTTGTGTCATCCCAGAACCGTCCCAGAGTCTGACATGTCATCCCATAACTGTCTCAGAGTCTGTTATGTCATCCCAGAACTGTCCCAGAGTGTTATGTCTTCCCAGAACTGTCCCAGAGTCTGTTATGTCATCCCAGAACTGTCCCAGAGTGTTATGTCATCCCAGAACTGTCCCAGAGTCTGATATGTCATCCCAGAACCGTCCCAGAGTCTGACATGTCATCCCAGAACTGTCCCAGAGTGTTATGTCATCCCAGAACTGTCCCAGAGTGTTATGTCATCCCAGAACTGTCCCAGAGTCTGATATGTCTTCGCAGAACTGTCCCGGATTCTGATATGTCATCCCAGAACTCTCCCAGAGTCTGATCGGTCATCCCAGAACTGTCCCAGAGTCTGATATGTCATCCCAGAACTGTCCCAGAGTCTGATATGTCATCCCAGAACTGTCCCAGACTGTTATGTCATCCCATAACTGTCCCAGAGTCTGATATGTCATCCCAGAACTGTCCCAGAGTCTGATATGTCATCCCAGAACTGTCCCAGAGTCTGATCGGTCATCCTATAACTGTCCCAGAGTCTGATCGGTCATCCTATAACTGTCCCAGAGTCTGATATGTCATCCCAGAACTGTCCCAGAGTCTGATATGTCATCCCAGAACTGTCCCAGACTGTTATGTCATCCCAGAACTGTCCCAGAGTGATATGTCATGCCAGAACTGTCCCAGAGTCTGATATGTCATCCCAGAACTGTCCCAGAGACTGATATGTCATCCCAGAACTGTCCAAGAGTGTTGTGTCATCCCAGAACCGTCCCAGAGTCTGACATGTATTCCCAGAACTGTCCCAGAGTCTGATATGTCATCCCAGAACTGTCCCAGTCTGATATGTCATCCCATAACTGTCCCAGAGTGTTATGTCATCCCAGAACTATCCCAGAGTCTGATCGGTCATCCTAGAACTGTCCCAGTATCTGATATGTCATCCCAGAACTGTCCCAGAGTCTGATATGTCATCAAAAGAACTGTCACAGAGTGTTATGTCATCCCAGAACTGTCCCAGAGTCTGATATGTCATCCTAGAACTGTCCCAGAGTGTTATGTCATCCCAGAACTGTCCCAGAGTGTTGTGTCATCCCAGAACCGTCCCAGAGTCTGACATGTCATCCCATAACTGTCTCAGAGTCTGATATGTCACCCTAGAACTGTCCCAGAGTGTTGTGTCATCCCATAACTGTCCCAGAGCCTGATATGTCATCCCAGAACTGTCCCAGAGTGTTATGTCATCCCAGAACTGTCCCAGAGTCTGATATGTCATCCCAGAACTGTCCCAGAGTCTGATATGTCATCCTAGAACTGTCCCAGAGTGTTATGTCATCCCAGAACTGTCCCAGAGTGTTGTGTCATCCCATAACTGTCCCAGAGTGTTATGTCATCCCAGAACTATCCCAGAGTCTGATCGGTCATCCTAGAACTGTCCCAGTATCTGATATGTCATCCCAGAACTGTCCCAGAGTCTGTTATGTCATCCCAGAACTGTCCCAGAGACTGATATGCCATCCCAGAACTGTCCCAGAGTGTTGTGTCATCCCAGAACCGTCCCAGAGTCTGACATGTCATCCCAGAACTGTCCCATAGTCTGATATGTCATCCCAGAACTGTCCCAGAGTCTGATATGTCATCAAAAGAACTGTCACAGAGTGTTATGTCATCCCAGAACTGTCCCAGAGTCTGATATGTCATCCTAGAACTGTCCCAGAGTGTTATGTCATCCCAGAACTGTCCCAGAGTGTTGTGTCATCCCAGAACCGTCCCAGAGTCTGACATGTCATCCCATAACTGTCTCAGAGTCTGATATGTCACCCTAGAACTGTCCCAGAGTGTTGTGTCATCCCATAACTGTCCCAGAGCCTGATATGTCATCCCAGAACTGTCCCAGAGTGTTATGTCATCCCAGAACTGTCCCAGAGTCTGATATGTCATCCCAGAACTGTCCCAGAGTCTGATATGTCATCCTAGAACTGTCCCAGAGTGTTATGTCATCCCAGAACTGTCCCAGAGTGTTGTGTCATCCCATAACTGTCCCAGAGTCTGATATGTCATCCCAGAACTGTCCCAGAGTCTGATATGTCATCCCAGAACTGTCCCAGAGTCTGATATGTCATCCCATAACTGTCCCAGAGTCTGATCGGTCATCCTATAACTGTCCCAGAGTCTGATCGGTCATCCTATAACTGTCCCAGAGTCTGATATGTCATCCCAGAACTGTCCCAGAGTCTGATATGTCATCCTAGAACTGTCCCAGAGTGTTATGTCATCCCAGAACTGTCCCAGAGTGTTGTGTCATCCCAGAACCGTCCCAGAGTCTGACATGTCATCCCATAACTGTCTCAGAGTCTGTTATGTCATCCCAGAACTGTCCCAGAGTGTTATGTCATCCCAGAACTGTCCCAGAGTCTGATATGTCATCCTAGAACTGTCCCAGAGTGTTATGTCATCCCAGAACTGTCCCAGAGTGTTATGTCATCCCAGAACTGTCCCAGAGTCTGATATGTCATCCCAGAACCGTCCCAGAGTCTGACATGTCATCCCAGAACTGTCCCAGAGTGTTATGTCATCCCAGAACTGTCCCAGAGTGTTATGTCATCCCAGAACTGTCCCAGAGTCTGATATGTCTTCCCAGAACTGTCCCGGATTCTGATATGTCATCCCAGAACTGTCCCAGAGTCTGATCGGTCATCCCAGAACTGTCCCAGAGTCTGATATGTAATCCCAGAACTGTCCCAGAGTCTGATATGTCATCCCAGAACTGTCCCAGACTGTTATGTCATCCCATAACTGTCCCAGAGTCTGATATGTCATCCCAGAACTGTCCCAGAGTCTGATATGTCATCCCAGAACTGTCCCAGAGTCTGATCGGTCATCCTATAACTGTCCCAGAGTCTGATCGGTCATCCTATAACTGTCCCAGAGTCTGATATGTCATCCCAGAACTGTCCCAGAGTCTGATATGTCATCCCAGAACTGTCCCAGACTGTTATGTCATCCCAGAACTGTCCCAGAGTGATATGTCATCCCAGAACTGTCCCAGAGTCTGATATGTCATCCCAGAACTGTCCCAGAGACTGATATGTCATCCCAGAACTGTCCAAGAGTGTTGTGTCATCCCAGAACCGTCCCAGAGTCTGACATGTATTCCCAGAACTGTCCCAGAGTCTGATATATCATCCCAGAACTGTCCCAGTCTGATATGTCATCCCATAACTGTCCCAGAGTGTTATGTCATCCCAAAACTATCCCAGAGTCTGATCGGTCATCCTAGAACTGTCCCAGTATCTGATATGTCATCCCAGAACTGTCCCAGAGTCTGATATGTCATCCCAGAACTGTCCCAGAGACTGATATGCCATCCCAGAACTGTCCCAGAGTGTTGTGTCATCCCAGAACCGTCCCAGAGTCTGACATGTCATCCCAGAACTGTCCCATAGTCTGATATGTCATCCCAGAACTGTCCCAGAGTCTGATATGTCATCAAAAGAACTGTCACAGAGTGTTATGTCATCCCAGAACTGTCCCAGAGTCTGATATGTCATCCTATAACTGTCCCAGAGTGTTATGTCATCCCAGAACTGTCCCAGAGTGTTGTGTCATCCCAGAACCGTCCCAGAGTCTGACATGTCATCCCATAACTGTCTCAGAGTCTGATATGTCACCCTAGAACTGTCCCAGAGTGTTGTGTCATCCCATAACTGTCCCAGAGCCTGATATGTCATCCCAGAACTGTCCCAGAGTGTTATGTCATCCCAGAACTGTCCCAGAGTCTGATATGTCATCCCAGAACTGTCCCAGAGTCTGATATGTCATCCTAGAACTGTCCCAGAGTGTTATGTCATCCCAGAACTGTCCCAGAGTGTTGTGTCATCCCAGAACTGTGCCTCAGTCTGATATGTCATCCCAGAACTGTCCCAGAGTCTGATATGTCATCCTAGAACTGTCCCAGAGTCTGATATGTCATCCCAGAACTGTCCCAGAGTCTGATATGTCATCCCAGAACTGTCCCAGAGTCTGATATGTCATCCCAGAACTGTCCCAGAGTCTGATATGTCATCCCAGAACTGTCCCAGAGTCTGATCGGTCATCCTATAACTGTCCCAGAGTCTGATCGGTCATCCTATAACTGTCCCAGAGTCTGATATGTCAACCCAGAACTGTCCCAGAGTCTGATATGTCATCCCAGAACTGTCCCAGAGTGTTACGTCATCCCAGAACTGTCCCAGAGTCTGATATGTCTTCCCAGAACTGTCCCAGAGTCTGTTATGTCATCCCAGAACTGTCCCAGAGTGTTATGTCATCCCAGAACTGTCCCAGAGTCTGATATGTCATCCCAGAACCGTCCCAGAGTCTGACATGTCATCCCAGAACTGTCCCAGAGTGTTATGTCATCCCAGAACTGTCCCAGAGTGTTATGTCATCCCAGAACTGTCCCAGAGTCTGATATGTCTTCCCAGAACTGTCCCGGATTCTGATATGTCATCCCAGAACTGTCCCAGAGTCTGATCGGTCATCCCAGAACTGTCCCAGAGTCTGATATGTCATCCCAGAACTGTCCCAGAGTCTGATATGTCATCCCAGAACTGTCCCAGACTGTTATGTCATCCCATAACTGTCCCAGAGTCTGATATGTCATCCCAGAACTGTCCCAGAGTCTGATATGTCATCCCAGAACTGTCCCAGAGTCTGATCGGTCATCCTATAACTGTCCCAGAGTCTGATCGGTCATCCTATAACTGTCCCAGAGTCTGATATGTCATCCCAGAACTGTCCCAGAGTCTGATATGTCATCCCAGAACTGTCCCAGACTGTTATGTCATCCCAGAACTGTCCCAGAGTGATATGTCATGCCAGAACTGTCCCAGAGTCTGATATGTCATCCCAGAACTGTCCCAGAGACTGATATGTCATCCCAGAACTGTCCAAGAGTGTTGTGTCATCCCAGAACCGTCCCAGAGTCTGACATGTATTCCCAGAACTGTCCCAGAGTCTGATATGTCATCCCAGAACTGTCCCAGTCTGATATGTCATCCCATAACTGTCCCAGAGTGTTATGTCATCCCAGAACTATCCCAGAGTCTGATCGGTCATCCTAGAACTGTCCCAGTATCTGATATGTCATCCCAGAACTGTCCCAGAGTCTGATATGTCATCCCAGAACTGTCCCAGAGACTGATATGCCATCCCAGAACTGTCCCAGAGTGTTGTGTCATCCCAGAACCGTCCCAGAGTCTGACATGTCATCCCAGAACTGTCCCATAGTCTGATATGTCATCCCAGAACTGTCCCAGAGTCTGATATGTCATCAAAAGAACTGTCACAGAGTGTTATGTCATCCCAGAACTGTCCCAGAGTCTGATATGTCATCCTAGAACTGTCCCAGAGTGTTATGTCATCCCAGAACTGTCCCAGAGTGTTGTGTCATCCCAGAACCGTCCCAGAGTCTGACATGTCATCCCATAACTGTCTCAGAGTCTGATATGTCACCCTAGAACTGTCCCAGAGTGTTGTGTCATCCCATAACTGTCCCAGAGCCTGATATGTCATCCCAGAACTGTCCCAGAGTGTTATGTCATCCCAGAACTGTCCCAGAGTCTGATATGTCATCCCAGAACTGTCCCAGAGTCTGATATGTCATCCTAGAACTGTCCCAGAGTGTTATGTCATCCCAGAACTGTCCCAGAGTGTTGTGTCATCCCAGAACTGTGCCAGAGTCTGATATGTCATCCCAGAACTGTCCCAGAGTCTGATATGTCATCCTAGAACTGTCCCAGAGTCTGATATGTCATCCCAGAACTGTCCCAGAGTCTGATATGTCATCCCAGAACTGTCCCAGAGTCTGATATGTCATCCCAGAACTGTCCCAGAGTCTGATATGTCATCCCAGAACTGTCCCAGAGTCTGATCGGTCATCCTATAACTGTCCCAGAGTCTGATCGGTCATCCTAAAACTGTCCCAGAGTCTGATATGTCAACCCAGAACTGTCCCAGAGTCTGATATGTCATCCCAGAACTGTCCCAGAGTGTTACGTCATCCCAGAACTGTCCCAGAGTCTGATATGTCTTCCCAGAACTGTCCCAGAGTCTGTTATGTCATCCCAGAACTGTCCCAGAGTGTTATGTCATCCCAGAACTGTCCCAGAGTCTGATATGTCATCCCAGAACCGTCCCAGAGTCTGACATGTCATCCCAGAACTGTCCCAGAGTGTTATGTCATCCCAGAACTGTCCCAGAGTGTTATGTCATCCCAGAACTGTCCCAGAGTCTGATATGTCTTCCCAGAACTGTCCCGGATTCTGATATGTCATCCCAGAACTGTCCCAGAGTCTGATCGGTCATCCCAGAACTGTCCCAGAGTCTGATATGTCATCCCAGAACTGTCCCAGAGTCTGATATGTCATCCCAGAACTGTCCCAGACTGTTATGTCATCCCATAACTGTCCCAGAGTCTGATATGTCATCCCAGAACTGTCCCAGAGTCTGATATGTCATCCCAGAACTGTCCCAGAGTCTGATCGGTCATCCTATAACTGTCCCAGAGTCTGATCGGTCATCCTATAACTGTCCCAGAGTCTGATATGTCATCCCAGAACTGTCCCAGAGTCTGATATGTCATCCCAGAACTGTCCCAGACTGTTATGTCATCCCAGAACTGTCCCAGAGTGATATGTCATGCCAGAACTGTCCCAGAGTCTGATATGTCATCCCAGAACTGTCCCAGAGACTGATATGTCATCCCAGAACTGTCCAAGAGTGTTGTGTCATCCCAGAACCGTCCCAGAGTCTGACATGTATTCCCAGAACTGTCCCAGAGTCTGATATGTCATCCCAGAACTGTCCCAGTCTGATATGTCATCCCATAACTGTCCCAGAGTGTTATGTCATCCCAGAACTATCCCAGAGTCTGATCGGTCATCCTAGAACTGTCCCAGTATCTGATATGTCATCCCAGAACTGTCCCAGAGTCTGATATG
The DNA here is from genome assembly GCF_002021735.2 of Oncorhynchus kisutch. Taxonomy (NCBI): domain Eukaryota; kingdom Metazoa; phylum Chordata; class Actinopteri; order Salmoniformes; family Salmonidae; genus Oncorhynchus; species Oncorhynchus kisutch. The sequence goes on along the minus strand of NC_034175.2, from coordinate 75,106,344 downwards.
TCATCCCAGAACTGTCCCAGAGACTGATATGCCATCCCAGAACTGTCCCAGAGTGTTGTGTCATCCCAGAACCGTCCCAGAGTCTGACATGTCATCCCAGAACTGTCCCATAGTCTGATATGTCATCCCAGAACTGTCCCAGAGTCTGATATGTCATCAAAAGAACTGTCACAGAGTGTTATGTCATCCCAGAACTGTCCCAGAGTCTGATATGTCATCCTAGAACTGTCCCAGAGTGTTATGTCATCCCAGAACTGTCCCAGAGTGTTGTGTCATCCCAGAACCGTCCCAGAGTCTGACATGTCATCCCATAACTGTCTCAGAGTCTGATATGTCACCCTAGAACTGTCCCAGAGTGTTGTGTCATCCCATAACTGTCCCAGAGCCTGATATGTCATCCCAGAACTGTCCCAGAGTGTTATGTCATCCCAGAGCTGTCCCAGAGTGTTGTGTCATCCCAGAACTGTGCCAGAGTCTGATATGTCATCCCAGAACTGTCCCAGAGTCTGATATGTCATCCTAGAACTGTCCCAGAGTGTTATGTCATCCCAGAACTGTCCCAGAGTGTTGTGTCATCCCAGAACCGTCCCAGAGTCTGACATGTCATCCCATAACTGTCTCAGAGTCTGTTATGTCATCCCAGAACTGTCCCAGAGTGTTATGTCATCCCAGAACTGTCCCAGAGTCTGATATGTCATCCTAGAACTGTCCCAGAGTGTTATGTCATCCCAGAACTGTCCCAGAGTGTTGTGTCATCCCAGAACCGTCCCAGAGTCTGACATGTCATCCCATAACTGTCTCAGAGTCTGTTATGTCATCCCAGAACTGTCCCAGAGTGTTACGTCATCCCAGAACTGTCCCAGAGTCTGATATGTCTTCCCAGAACTGTCCCAGAGTCTGTTATGTCATCCCAGAACTGTCCCAGAGTGTTATGTCATCCCAGAACTGTCCCAGAGTCTGATATGTCATCCCAGAACCGTCCCAGAGTCTGACATGTCATCCCAGAACTGTCCCAGAGTGTTATGTCATCCCAGAACTGTCCCAGAGTGTTATGTCATCCCAGAACTGTCCCAGAGTCTGATATGTCTTCCCAGAACTGTCCCGGATTCTGATATGTCATCCCAGAACTGTCCCAGAGTCTGATCGGTCATCCCAGAACTGTCCCAGAGTCTGATATGTCATCCCAGAACTGTCCCAGAGTCTGATATGTCATCCCAGAACTGTCCCAGACTGTTATGTCATCCCATAACTGTCCCAGAGTCTGATATGTCATCCCAGAACTGTCCCAGAGTCTGATCGGTCATCCTATAACTGTCCCAGAGTCTGATCGGTCATCCTATAACTGTCCCAGAGTCTGATATGTCATCCCAAAACTGTCCCAGAGTCTGATATGTCATCCCAGAACTGTCCCAGACTGTTATGTCATCCCAGAACTGTCCCAGAGTGATATGTCATCCCAGAACTGTCCCAGAGTCTGATATGTCATCCCAGAACTGTCCCAGAGACTGATATGTCATCCCAGAACTGTCCAAGAGTGTTGTGTCATCCCAGAACCGTCCCAGAGTCTGACATGTATTCCCAGAACTGTCCCAGAGTCTGATATGTCATCCCAGAACTGTCCCAGTCTGATATGTCATCCCATAACTGTCCCAGAGTGTTATGTCATCCCAAAACTATCCCAGAGTCTGATCGGTCATCCTAGAACTGTCCCAGTATCTGATATGTCATCCCAGAACTGTCCCAGAGTCTGATATGTCATCCCAGAACTGTCCCAGAGACTGATATGCCATCCCAGAACTGTCCCAGAGTGTTGTGTCATCCCAGAACCGTCCCAGAGTCTGACATGTCATCCCAGAACTGTCCCATAGTCTGATATGTCATCCCAGAACTGTCCCAGAGTCTGATATGTCATCAAAAGAACTGTCACAGAGTGTTATGTCATCCCAGAACTGTCCCAGAGTCTGATATGTCATCCTAGAACTGTCCCAGAGTGTTATGTCATCCCAGAACTGTCCCAGAGTGTTGTGTCATCCCAGAACCGTCCCAGAGTCTGACATGTCATCCCATAACTGTCTCAGAGTCTGATATGTCACCCTAGAACTGTCCCAGAGTGTTGTGTCATCCCATAACTGTCCCAGAGCCTGATATGTCATCCCAGAACTGTCCCAGAGTGTTATGTCATCCCAGAACTGTCCCAGAGTCTGATATGTCATCCCAGAACTGTCCCAGAGTCTGATATGTCATCCTAGAACTGTCCCAGAGTGTTATGTCATCCCAGAACTGTCCCAGAGTGTTGTGTCATCCCAGAACTGTGCCAGAGTCTGATATGTCATCCCAGAACTGTCCCAGAGTCTGATATGTCATCCTAGAACTGTCCCAGAGTGTTATGTCATCCCAGAACTGTCCCAGAGTCTGATATGTCATCCCAGAACTGTCCCAGAGTCTGATATGTCATCCCAGAACTGTCCCAGAGTCTGATATGTCATCCCAGAACTGTCCCAGAGTCTGATCGGTCATCCTATAACTGTCCCAGAGTCTGATCGGTCATCCTATAACTGTCCCAGAGTCTGATATGTCATCCCAGAACTGTCCCAGAGTCTGATATGTCATCCCAGAACTGTCCCAGAGTGTTACGTCATCCCAGAACTGTCCCAGAGTCTGATATGTCTTCCCAGAACTGTCCCAGAGTCTGTTATGTCATCCCAGAACTGTCCCAGAGTGTTATGTCATCCCAGAACTGTCCCAGAGTCTGATATGTCATCCCAGAACCGTCCCAGAGTCTGACATGTCATCCCAGAACTGTCCCAGAGTGTTATGTCATCCCAGAACTGTCCCAGAGTGTTATGTCATCCCAGAACTGTCCCAGAGTCTGATATGTCTTCCCAGAACTGTCCCGGATTCTGATATGTCATCCCAGAACTGTCCCAGAGTCTGATCGGTCATCCCAGAACTGTCCCAGAGTCTGATATGTCATCCTAGAACTGTCCCAGAGTGTTATGTCATCCCAGAACTGTCCCAGAGTGTTGTGTCATCCCAGAACTGTGCCAGAGTCTGATATGTCATCCCAGAACTGTCCCAGAGTCTGATATGTCATCCTAGAACTGTCCCAGAGTGTTATGTCATCCCAGAACTGTCCCAGAGTCTGATATGTCATCCCAGAACTGTCCCAGAGTCTGATATGTCATCCCAGAACTGTCCCAGAGTCTGATATGTCATCCCAGAACTGTCCCAGAGTCTGATCGGTCATCCTATAACTGTCCCAGAGTCTGATCGGTCATCCTATAACTGTCCCAGAGTCTGATATGTCATCCCAGAACTGTCCCAGAGTCTGATATGTCATCCCAGAACTGTCCCAGAGTGTTACGTCATCCCAGAACTGTCCCAGAGTCTGATATGTCTTCCCAGAACTGTCCCAGAGTCTGTTATGTCATCCCAGAACTGTCCCAGAGTGTTATGTCATCCCAGAACTGTCCCAGAGTCTGATATGTCATCCCAGAACCGTCCCAGAGTCTGACATGTCATCCCAGAACTGTCCCAGAGTGTTATGTCATCCCAGAACTGTCCCAGAGTGTTATGTCATCCCAGAACTGTCCCAGAGTCTGATATGTCTTCCCAGAACTGTCCCGGATTCTGATATGTCATCCCAGAACTGTCCCAGAGTCTGATCGGTCATCCCAGAACTGTCCCAGAGTCTGATATGTCATCCCAGAACTGTCCCAGAGTCTGATATGTCATCCCAGAACTGTCCCAGACTGTTATGTCATCCCATAACTGTCCCAGAGTCTGATATGTCATCCCAGAACTGTCCCAGAGTCTGATATGTCATCCCAGAACTGTCCCAGAGTCTGATCGGTCATCCTATAACTGTCCCAGAGTCTGATCGGTCATCCTATAACTGTCCCAGAGTCTGATATGTCATCCCAGAACTGTCCCAGAGTCTGATATGTCATCCCAGAACTGTCCCAGACTGTTATGTCATCCCAGAACTGTCCCAGAGTGATATGTCATCCCAGAACTGTCCCAGAGTCTGATATGTCATCCCAGAACTGTCCCAGAGACTGATATGTCATCCCAGAACTGTCCAAGAGTGTTGTGTCATCCCAGAACCGTCCCAGAGTCTGACATGTATTCCCAGAACTGTCCCAGAGTCTGATATGTCATCCCAGAACTGTCCCAGTCTGATATGTCATCCCATAACTGTCCCAGAGTGTTATGTCATCCCAGAACTATCCCAGAGTCTGATCGGTCATCCTAGAACTGTCCCAGTATCTGATATGTCATCCCAGAACTGTCCCAGAGTCTGATATGTCATCCCAGAACTGTCCCAGAGACTGATATGCCATCCCAGAACTGTCCCAGAGTGTTGTGTCATCCCAGAACCGTCCCAGAGTCTGACATGTCATCCCAGAACTGTCCCATAGTCTGATATGTCATCCCAGAACTGTCCCAGAGTCTGATATGTCATCAAAAGAACTGTCACAGAGTGTTATGTCATCCCAGAACTGTCCCAGAGTCTGATATGTCATCCTAGAACTGTCCCAGAGTGTTATGTCATCCCAGAACTGTCCCAGAGTGTTGTGTCATCCCAGAACCGTCCCAGAGTCTGACATGTCATCCCATAACTGTCTCAGAGTCTGATATGTCACCCTAGAACTGTCCCAGAGTGTTGTGTCATCCCATAACTGTCCCAGAGCCTGATATGTCATCCCAGAACTGTCCCAGAGTGTTATGTCATCCCAGAACTGTCCCAGAGTCTGATATGTCATCCCAGAACTGTCCCAGAGTCTGATATGTCATCCTAGAACTGTCCCAGAGTGTTATGTCATCCCAGAACTGTCCCAGAGTGTTGTGTCATCCCAGAACTGTGCCAGAGTCTGATATGTCATCCCAGAACTGTCCCAGAGTCTGATATGTCATCCTAGAACTGTCCCAGAGTCTGATATGTCATCCCAGAACTGTCCCAGAGTCTGATATGTCATCCCAGAACTGTCCCAGAGTCTGATATGTCATCCCAGAACTGTCCCAGAGTCTGATATGTCATCCCAGAACTGTCCCAGAGTCTGATCGGTCATCCTATAACTGTCCCAGAGTCTGATCGGTCATCCTATAACTGTCCCAGAGTCTGATATGTCAACCCAGAACTGTCCCAGAGTCTGATATGTCATCCCAGAACTGTCCCAGAGTGTTACGTCATCCCAGAACTGTCCCAGAGTCTGATATGTCTTCCCAGAACTGTCCCAGAGTCTGTTATGTCATCCCAGAACTGTCCCAGAGTGTTATGTCATCCCAGAACTGTCCCAGAGTCTGATATGTCATCCCAGAACCGTCCCAGAGTCTGACATGTCATCCCAGAACTGTCCCAGAGTGTTATGTCATCCCAGAACTGTCCCAGAGTGTTATGTCATCCCAGAACTGTCCCAGAGTCTGATATGTCTTCCCAGAACTGTCCCGGATTCTGATATGTCATCCCAGAACTGTCCCAGAGTCTGATCGGTCATCCCAGAACTGTCCCAGAGTCTGATATGTCATCCCAGAACTGTCCCAGAGTCTGATATGTCATCCCAGAACTGTCCCAGACTGTTATGTCATCCCATAACTGTCCCAGAGTCTGATATGTCATCCCAGAACTGTCCCAGAGTCTGATATGTCATCCCAGAACTGTCCCAGAGTCTGATCGGTCATCCTATAACTGTCCCAGAGTCTGATCGGTCATCCTATAACTGTCCCAGAGTCTGATATGTCATCCCAGAACTGTCCCAGAGTCTGATATGTCATCCCAGAACTGTCCCAGACTGTTATGTCATCCCAGAACTGTCCCAGAGTGATATGTCATGCCAGAACTGTCCCAGAGTCTGATATGTCATCCCAGAACTGTCCCAGAGACTGATATGTCATCCCAGAACTGTCCAAGAGTGTTGTGTCATCCCAGAACCGTCCCAGAGTCTGACATGTATTCCCAGAACTGTCCCAGAGTCTGATATGTCATCCCAGAACTGTCCCAGTCTGATATGTCATCCCATAACTGTCCCAGAGTGTTATGTCATCCCAGAACTATCCCAGAGTCTGATCGGTCATCCTAGAACTGTCCCAGTATCTGATATGTCATCCCAGAACTGTCCCAGAGTCTGATATGTCATCCCAGAACTGTCCCAGAGACTGATATGCCATCCCAGAACTGTCCCAGAGTGTTGTGTCATCCCAGAACCGTCCCAGAGTCTGACATGTCATCCCAGAACTGTCCCATAGTCTGATATGTCATCCCAGAACTGTCCCAGAGTCTGATATGTCATCAAAAGAACTGTCACAGAGTGTTATGTCATCCCAGAACTGTCCCAGAGTCTGATATGTCATCCTAGAACTGTCCCAGAGTGTTATGTCATCCCAGAACTGTCCCAGAGTGTTGTGTCATCCCAGAACCGTCCCAGAGTCTGACATGTCATCCCATAACTGTCTCAGAGTCTGATATGTCACCCTAGAACTGTCCCAGAGTGTTGTGTCATCCCATAACTGTCCCAGAGCCTGATATGTCATCCCAGAACTGTCCCAGAGTGTTATGTCATCCCAGAACTGTCCCAGAGTCTGATATGTCATCCCAGAACTGTCCCAGAGTCTGATATGTCATCCTAGAACTGTCCCAGAGTGTTATGTCATTCCAGAACTGTCCCAGAGTGTTGTGTCATCCCAGAACTGTGCCAGAGTCTGATATGTCATCCCAGAACTGTCCCAGAGTCTGATATGTCATTCTAGAACTGTCCCAGAGTGTTATGTCATCCCAGAACTGTCCCAGAGTCTGATATGTCATCCCAGAACTGTCCCAGAGTCTGATATGTCATCCCATAACTGTCCCAGAGTCTGATCGGTCATCCTATAACTGTCCCAGAGTCTGATCGGTCATCCTATAACTGTCCCAGAGTCTGATATGTCATCCCAGAACTGTCCCAGAGTCTGATATGTCATCCCAGAACTGTCCCAGACTGTTATGTCATCCCAGAACTGTCCCAGAGTGATATGTCATCCCAGAACTGTCCCAGAGTCTGATATGTCATCCCAGAACTGTCCCAGAGACTGATATGTCATCCCAGAACTGTCCAAGAGTGTTGTGTCATCCCAGAACCGTCCCAGAGTCTGACATGTATTCCCAGAACTGTCCCAGAGTCTGATATGTCATCCCAGAACTGTCCCAGTCTGATATGTCATCCCATAACTGTCCCAGAGTGTTATGTCATCCCAGAACTATCCCAGAGTCTGATCGGTCATCCTAGAACTGTCCCAGTATCTGATATGTCATCCCAGAACTGTCCCAGAGTCTGATATGTCATCCCAGAACTGTCCCAGAGACTGATATGCCATCCCAGAACTGTCCCAGAGTGTTGTGTCATCCCAGAACCGTCCCAGAGTCTGACATGTCATCCCAGAACTGTCCCATAGTCTGATATGTCATCCCAGAACTGTCCCAGAGTCTGATATGTCATCAAAAGAACTGTCACAGAGTGTTATGTCATCCCAGAACTGTCCCAGAGTCTGATATGTCATCCTAGAACTGTCCCAGAGTGTTATGTCATCCCAGAACTGTCCCAGAGTGTTGTGTCATCCCAGAACCGTCCCAGAGTCTGACATGTCATCCCATAACTGTCTCAGAGTCTGATATGTCACCCTAGAACTGTCCCAGAGTGTTGTGTCATCCCATAACTGTCCCAGAGCCTGATATGTCATCCCAGAACTGTCCCAGAGTGTTATGTCATCCCAGAGCTGTCCCAGAGTGTTGTGTCATCCCAGAACTGTGCCAGAGTCTGATATGTCATCCCAGAACTGTCCCAGAGTCTGATATGTCATCCTAGAACTGTCCCAGAGTGTTATGTCATCCCAGAACTGTCCCAGAGTGTTGTGTCATCCCAGAACCGTCCCAGAGTCTGACATGTCATCCCATAACTGTCTCAGAGTCTGTTATGTCATCCCAGAACTGTCCCAGAGTGTTATGTCATCCCAGAACTGTCCCAGAGTCTGATATGTCATCCTAGAACTGTCCCAGAGTGTTATGTCATCCCAGAACTGTCCCAGAGTGTTGTGTCATCCCAGAACCGTCCCAGAGTCTGACATGTCATCCCATAACTGTCTCAGAGTCTGTTATGTCATCCCAGAACTGTCCCAGAGTGTTACGTCATCCCAGAACTGTCCCAGAGTCTGATATGTCTTCCCAGAACTGTCCCAGAGTCTGTTATGTCATCCCAGAACTGTCCCAGAGTGTTATGTCATCCCAGAACTGTCCCAGAGTCTGATATGTCATCCCAGAACCGTCCCAGAGTCTGACATGTCATCCCAGAACTGTCCCAGAGTGTTATGTCATCCCAGAACTGTCCCAGAGTGTTATGTCATCCCAGAACTGTCCCAGAGTCTGATATGTCTTCCCAGAACTGTCCCGGATTCTGATATGTCATCCCAGAACTGTCCCAGAGTCTGATCGGTCATCCCAGAACTGTCCCAGAGTCTGATATGTCATCCCAGAACTGTCCCAGAGTCTGATATGTCATCCCAGAACTGTCCCAGACTGTTATGTCATCCCATAACTGTCCCAGAGTCTGATATGTCATCCCAGAACTGTCCCAGAGTCTGATCGGTCATCCTATAACTGTCCCAGAGTCTGATCGGTCATCCTATAACTGTCCCAGAGTCTGATATGTCATCCCAAAACTGTCCCAGAGTCTGATATGTCATCCCAGAACTGTCCCAGACTGTTATGTCATCCCAGAACTGTCCCAGAGTGATATGTCATCCCAGAACTGTCCCAGAGTCTGATATGTCATCCCAGAACTGTCCCAGAGACTGATATGTCATCCCAGAACTGTCCAAGAGTGTTGTGTCATCCCAGAACCGTCCCAGAGTCTGACATGTATTCCCAGAACTGTCCCAGAGTCTGATATGTCATCCCAGAACTGTCCCAGTCTGATATGTCATCCCATAACTGTCCCAGAGTGTTATGTCATCCCAAAACTATCCCAGAGTCTGATCGGTCATCCTAGAACTGTCCCAGTATCTGATATGTCATCCCAGAACTGTCCCAGAGTCTGATATGTCATCCCAGAACTGTCCCAGAGACTGATATGCCATCCCAGAACTGTCCCAGAGTGTTGTGTCATCCCAGAACCGTCCCAGAGTCTGACATGTCATCCCAGAACTGTCCCATAGTCTGATATGTCATCCCAGAACTGTCCCAGAGTCTGATATGTCATCAAAAGAACTGTCACAGAGTGTTATGTCATCCCAGAACTGTCCCAGAGTCTGATATGTCATCCTAGAACTGTCCCAGAGTGTTATGTCATCCCAGAACTGTCCCAGAGTGTTGTGTCATCCCAGAACCGTCCCAGAGTCTGACATGTCATCCCATAACTGTCTCAGAGTCTGATATGTCACCCTAGAACTGTCCCAGAGTGTTGTGTCATCCCATAACTGTCCCAGAGCCTGATATGTCATCCCAGAACTGTCCCAGAGTGTTATGTCATCCCAGAACTGTCCCAGAGTCTGATATGTCATCCCAGAACTGTCCCAGAGTCTGATATGTCATCCTAGAACTGTCCCAGAGTGTTATGTCATCCCAGAACTGTCCCAGAGTGTTGTGTCATCCCAGAACTGTGCCAGAGTCTGATATGTCATCCCAGAACTGTCCCAGAGTCTGATATGTCATCCTAGAACTGTCCCAGAGTGTTATGTCATCCCAGAACTGTCCCAGAGTCTGATATGTCATCCCAGAACTGTCCCAGAGTCTGATATGTCATCCCAGAACTGTCCCAGAGTCTGATATGTCATCCCAGAACTGTCCCAGAGTCTGATCGGTCATCCTATAACTGTCCCAGAGTCTGATCGGTCATCCTATAACTGTCCCAGAGTCTGATATGTCATCCCAGAACTGTCCCAGAGTCTGATATGTCATCCCAGAACTGTCCCAGAGTGTTACGTCATCCCAGAACTGTCCCAGAGTCTGATATGTCTTCCCAGAACTGTCCCAGAGTCTGTTATGTCATCCCAGAACTGTCCCAGAGTGTTATGTCATCCCAGAACTGTCCCAGAGTCTGATATGTCATCCCAGAACCGTCCCAGAGTCTGACATGTCATCCCAGAACTGTCCCAGAGTGTTATGTCATCCCAGAACTGTCCCAGAGTGTTATGTCATCCCAGAACTGTCCCAGAGTCTGATATGTCTTCCCAGAACTGTCCCGGATTCTGATATGTCATCCCAGAACTGTCCCAGAGTCTGATCGGTCATCCCAGAACTGTCCCAGAGTCTGATATGTCATCCTAGAACTGTCCCAGAGTGTTATGTCATCCCAGAACTGTCCCAGAGTGTTGTGTCATCCCAGAACTGTGCCAGAGTCTGATATGTCATCCCAGAACTGTCCCAGAGTCTGATATGTCATCCTAGAACTGTCCCAGAGTGTTATGTCATCCCAGAACTGTCCCAGAGTCTGATATGTCATCCCAGAACTGTCCCAGAGTCTGATATGTCATCCCAGAACTGTCCCAGAGTCTGATATGTCATCCCAGAACTGTCCCAGAGTCTGATCGGTCATCCTATAACTGTCCCAGAGTCTGATCGGTCATCCTATAACTGTCCCAGAGTCTGATATGTCATCCCAGAACTGTCCCAGAGTCTGATATGTCATCCCAGAACTGTCCCAGAGTGTTACGTCATCCCAGAACTGTCCCAGAGTCTGATATGTCTTCCCAGAACTGTCCCAGAGTCTGTTATGTCATCCCAGAACTGTCCCAGAGTGTTATGTCATCCCAGAACTGTCCCAGAGTCTGATATGTCATCCCAGAACCGTCCCAGAGTCTGACATGTCATCCCAGAACTGTCCCAGAGTGTTATGTCATCCCAGAACTGTCCCAGAGTGTTATGTCATCCCAGAACTGTCCCAGAGTCTGATATGTCTTCCCAGAACTGTCCCGGATTCTGATATGTCATCCCAGAACTGTCCCAGAGTCTGATCGGTCATCCCAGAACTGTCCCAGAGTCTGATATGTCATCCCAGAACTGTCCCAGAGTCTGATATGTCATCCCAGAACTGTCCCAGACTGTTATGTCATCCCATAACTGTCCCAGAGTCTGATATGTCATCCCAGAACTGTCCCAGAGTCTGATATGTCATCCCAGAACTGTCCCAGAGTCTGATCGGTCATCCTATAACTGTCCCAGAGTCTGATCGGTCATCCTATAACTGTCCCAGAGTCTGATATGTCATCCCAGAACTGTCCCAGAGTCTGATATGTCATCCCAGAACTGTCCCAGACTGTTATGTCATCCCAGAACTGTCCCAGAGTGATATGTCATCCCAGAACTGTCCCAGAGTCTGATATGTCATCCCAGAACTGTCCCAGAGACTGATATGTCATCCCAGAACTGTCCAAGAGTGTTGTGTCATCCCAGAACCGTCCCAGAGTCTGACATGTATTCCCAGAACTGTCCCAGAGTCTGATATGTCATCCCAGAACTGTCCCAGTCTGATATGTCATCCCATAACTGTCCCAGAGTGTTATGTCATCCCAGAACTATCCCAGAGTCTGATCGGTCATCCTAGAACTGTCCCAGTATCTGATATGTCATCCCAGAACTGTCCCAGAGTCTGATATGTCATCCCAGAACTGTCCCAGAGACTGATATGCCATCCCAGAACTGTCCCAGAGTGTTGTGTCATCCCAGAACCGTCCCAGAGTCTGACATGTCATCCCAGAACTGTCCCATAGTCTGATATGTCATCCCAGAACTGTCCCAGAGTCTGATATGTCATCAAAAGAACTGTCACAGAGTGTTATGTCATCCCAGAACTGTCCCAGAGTCTGATATGTCATCCTAGAACTGTCCCAGAGTGTTATGTCATCCCAGAACTGTCCCAGAGTGTTGTGTCATCCCAGAACCGTCCCAGAGTCTGACATGTCATCCCATAACTGTCTCAGAGTCTGATATGTCACCCTAGAACTGTCCCAGAGTGTTGTGTCATCCCATAACTGTCCCAGAGCCTGATATGTCATCCCAGAACTGTCCCAGAGTGTTATGTCATCCCAGAACTGTCCCAGAGTCTGATATGTCATCCCAGAACTGTCCCAGAGTCTGATATGTCATCCTAGAACTGTCCCAGAGTGTTATGTCATCCCAGAACTGTCCCAGAGTGTTGTGTCATCCCAGAACTGTGCCAGAGTCTGATATGTCATCCCAGAACTGTCCCAGAGTCTGATATGTCATCCTAGAACTGTCCCAGAGTGTTATGTCATCCCAGAACTGTCCCAGAGTCTGATATGTCATCCCAGAACTGTCCCAGAGTCTGATATGTCATCCCAGAACTGTCCCAGAGTCTGATATGTCATCCCATAACTGTCCCAGAGTCTGATCGGTCATCCTATAACTGTCCCAGAGTCTGATCGGTCATCCTATAACTGTCCCAGAGTCTGATATGTCATCCCAGAACTGTCCCAGAGTCTGATATGTCATCCCAGAACTGTCCCAGACTGTTATGTCATCCCAGAACTGTCCCAGAGTGATATGTCATCCCAGAACTGTCCCAGAGTCTGATATGTCATCCCAGAACTGTCCCAGAGACTGATATGTCATCCCAGAACTGTCCAAGAGTGTTGTGTCATCCCAGAACCGTCCCAGAGTCTGACATGTATTCCCAGAACTGTCCCAGAGTCTGATATGTCATCCCAGAACTGTCCCAGTCTGATATGTCATCCCATAACTGTCCCAGAGTGTTATGTCATCCCAGAACTATCCCAGAGTCTGATCGGTCATCCTAGAACTGTCCCAGTATCTGATATGTCATCCCAGAACTGTCCCAGAGTCTGATATGTCATCCCAGAACTGTCCCAGAGACTGATATGCCATCCCAGAACTGTCCCAGAGTGTTGTGTCATCCCAGAACCGTCCCAGAGTCTGACATGTCATCCCAGAACTGTCCCATAGTCTGATATGTCATCCCAGAACTGTCCCAGAGTCTGATATGTCATCAAAAGAACTGTCACAGAGTGTTATGTCATCCCAGAACTGTCCCAGAATCTGATATGTCATCCTAGAACTGTCCCAGAGTGTTATGTCATCCCATAACTGTCCCAGAGTGTTATGTCATCCCAGAACTATCCCAGAGTCTGATCGGTCATCCTAGAACTGTCCCAGTATCTGATATGTCATCCCAGAACTGTCCCAGAGTCTGATATGTCATCCCAGAACTGTCCCAGAGACTGATATGCCATCCCAGAACTGTCCCAGAGTGTTGTGTCATCCCAGAACCGTCCCAGAGTCTGACATGTCATCCCAGAACTGTCCCATAGTCTGATATGTCATCCCAGAACTGTCCCAGAGTCTGATATGTCATCAAAAGAACTGTCACAGAGTGTTATGTCATCCCAGAACTGTCCCAGAATCTGATATGTCATCCTAGAACTGTCCCAGAGTGTTATGTCATCCCAGAACTGTCCCAGAGTGTTGTGTCATCCCAGAACCGTCCCAGAGTCTGACATGTCATCCCATAACTGTCTCAGAGTCTGATATGTCACCCTAGAACTGTCCCAGAGTGTTGTGTCATCCCATAACTGTCCCAGAGCCTGATATGTCATCCCAGAACTGTCCCAGAGTGTTATGTCATCCCAGAACTGTCCCAGAGTCTGATATGTCATCCCAGAACTGTCCCAGAGTCTGATATGTCATCCTAGAACTGTCCCAGAGTGTTATGTCATCCCAGAACTGTCCCAGAGTGTTGTGTCATCCCAGAACTGTCCCAGAGTCTGATATGTCATCCTAGAACTGTCCCAGAGTGTTATGTCATCCCAGAACTGTCCCAGAGTCTGATATGTCATCCCAGAACTGTCCCAGAGTCTGATATGTCATCCCAGAACTGTCCCAGAGTCTGATATGTCATCCCAGAACTGTCCCAGAGTCTGTTTCAATGGTCACCGACATATCACTGGGACTACAGGACGCCCTGGCTGTATAGTATACCCAGAAAGAAAGCATATTGTTGGATCCTCTATCTCTCTCTCTGAAACTGTTGAATGAGTTTCTCTCCCTTCCTGTGTTGGCTGTAATAAACTCAGCTGCTAGCTGCATTCTGCAGCTCTCTCTGTACACACACATACCCCTCCGGCCCTCCTGCAGCTCTCTCTCAACACACACATACCCCTCCGGCCCTCCTGCAGCTCTCTCTCAACACACACATACCGCTCCGGCCCTCCTGCAGCTCTCTCTCAACACACACATACCCCTCCGGCCCTCCTGCAGCTCTCTCTCAACACACACATACCGCTCCGGCCCTCCTGCAGCTCTCTCTCAACACACACATACCCCTCCGGCCCTCCTGCAGCTCTCTCTCAACACACACATACCGCTCCGGCCCTCCTGCAGCTCTCTCCCAACACACACATACCCCTCCAGCCCTCCTGCTCCCTCCTCACTCACTCAGTCACACAGCAACAGCCTATCACTGGCCTCACTGCCTGATAGTCAGCAGCAGCAGGTCACAGTGAAATAATGAATCCGTTTTTTTTTTTTAAACACCATGAAGGACACGATGCACCAGTTTGGCCCATAAAACCCGGAACTCTCGACCAACACATTTTCACACCAGAGAGAGATTGAGTGTAGATTGTGTGTAATGAGGTGTTGGCAGGGCCAAACTGGGCAGAGGCCCTGCCAGATTGAACACTAGCCCACCTAATCAAAAGGTTGCAGGTTTGAATCCCCCAGTTGACTAGAGAGAAAATCTGCCGATGTGCCCTTGAGCAAGGCACTTAACCTTACATCCCAGAGGCCACTATGGAAGGCTAATTTGTTATAGAGGGAGGTAAAGATTGGAAGCACCTTCGCGGGGGGGGGGGGGGGTCAGGAATTCCCGTCCTTTATTGAAATTTTGGGACAGCTGTAGCCCTGACACTGTTCCTAACATCAACAGACTGCTAACGGCCATCATCACCCTTCCTATGTCTTCAGGTTGTGTTGATAGACTCTTCTCCACTGCAGGCCGTATCAAAAACATCCATCAGGTGCTGCATGTTGACCATCTCAACAATTTCACTCCTTTAAAAGGAACCTCAGTGACTCTTTGGACTACGAAGAAACAGTCTCGTTCTTCAACACCGAGCCTAGGCGTTGTACTGTACGCCTTGTACTGTAAAACGTGAAACACACAAGAAAGGTAAGCCTGAATACTTGTTTGCGCACATTCCAGTCCATTGTTGAGCTGGTGTCCGGCCGATGCGCTGACCATGGTCCTGAATCCACCTATTGTGTCTAGATTAGATTACAAATTTAACAGTCACAGTTGGTGATGTAATTACAGGGTACAGTAAAAATCTTAAAGTCCGAATTCCAACAAATGCAGAGAGAAATAAAAACAATACAAGTAATTAAAAAGAACAGAATTAAAAATAAATCAAATATATACATATTAACACTGTAGCAATGGTAAATATATACATATTAATTAATACTGTAGTAATGGTAAATATATACATATTGTTACAATATTAATATCTATATATTTACCATATATTTACACTGCAACAATGGTAAATATATACATATTAACACTGTAGTAATGGTATATATATAGATATTAACACTGCAACAATGGTAAATATATACATATTAACACTGTAGTAATGGTATATATATAGATATTAACACTGTAACAATGGTAAATATATACATATTAACACTGTAGTAATGGTAAATATATAGATATTAACACTGCAACAATGGTAAATATATACATATTAATACACTGTAACAACGGTAGCTAATTAGTGGTGGCTATTCAGCATGTTCATGTGACGATTGGGGTGGGGGCAGCGTAAGATGTCCGTTGGGGGGGGGGGGGGGGGGGCAGCGTAAGATGTCCGTTGGGGGGGGGGGGGGGGGGGGGGGGGGGCAGCGTAAGATGTCCGTTGGGGGGGTCCATAGGGGGAGGAGCAGGTATCATCTTGGCCTTCATGAGGCACCTGGTGTTGTAGGTGTCCTGGAGGGCAGGGAGTGTGTACCCAACGGTGCGTTCGGCTGGGCGTACAACCCTCTGTAGTGCCTTACGGTCCGGCGGAGGTGGAGATGCCGTTCCAGGCTGTGATGCAGCCTGACAGTGAGACAAATTTCTTTAACATCCTGAGGTCTCCAGTAAGGACGTATGTAAGGCCCTGTTTATAAGCAGCATCTCTCTTAGTTTAACTGTTGTTCCCTTTCCACTTGAATATTGCAGAATCTGTAAGGAAATCTTCACTCTTCACTTTGTCAGGTGTATTCATTAATGATTGAACATTGTCGAGTAGTATGCTCGGTCATGGAGGACGCTTGGACTGGTGTCTTAATCTTACTAAGACCCTGCTATGTCTGCCTCTATGTCTGCCTCTATGTCTGCCTCTCTGCCTCCTTCTCTCCGGTACAACTCCCAGGCAACCCGAGGTCTCACTGAAGAGGTCCATTGTTCCCGCTGTCTCCGGGAAGGTCGGGTGGACTGTGAGTATCCAGCAATTCGTATTCCAATAGTTCTGTCCGGGTGTATGAAGTCTTTCACGAAACAAACCGAAGAAGAACATTTGGGAAAAACAATAGAAAAAACAGTAGAAACAGTAGAAACAGGCAATGTCATGTATGAGCTCGAGATGAGATGCCAGCCATCTTATTGTGTCTGTACTGTAATTCGCTCTTTTGATAGGTTGATTATTTCATGAGTTTGGACTGTCAGACTGAACACTGAACACATCCATTATCCACATTTTGTGACAGTAGAATTCTTCCCATTTTATCACTGCACTTGTCTGCTACTGCTCTCTCTCTTTCACTCTCTCTCTCTCTCTCCTCTTCCCATCTCTCTCTCTCTCTCTCTCTCTTCCCCTCTCTCTCTCTCTCTTCCCCCTCACACTCTCTCTCTCTCTCTCTTTCACTCTCTCTCTCTCTCTCTCTTCCCCCTCACACTCTCTCTCTCTCTCTCTCTTTCACTCTCTCTCTCTCTTCCCCCTCACACTCTCTCTCTCTCTCTCTCTCTCTCTTCCCCTCTCTTCCCCTCTCTCTCTCTTTCATTCTCTCTGTTCTTTGTCTCTATTTCTTGCTCTCTCTTTTTTAAATTGGGCATTGGTATACTCTCTTCTTAAAACTTCTTAGGGCTAGGTGTCCTGCCAGCAGGGCGCACAATTCAATAAATAATCATTAAAATAATGCATATCAAACATCTAGTATATTTTATTGGTTAAAAGCTTAAATTCTTGTTAATCTAACTGCATTTTCCGATTTACAATAGGCTGTATAGCAAAAGCATGCCATGCTATTTTTTTAGGATGGCGCCCCACATCAAAATATTTTTCAACCGGCACAGGCTTCGTAAAATCACAAATAGCGATTAAATATTAAATTACTTTTTGAAAATCTTCCTCTGATTTGCAATCCAAAGGGTCCCAGCTACAACATGCATGGCAGTTTTGTGAGATAAAATCCTTCTTTGAATCCCAAAAAGTCAGTTTAGTTGGCGCCATCGATTTGAGCAATCGACTCGTTCAACGTGATAGAAAGGAATCCAAAAAATCTACCACTAAACTTAGTTAAAACGAGTCAAACTATGTCAAACTATGTTTCTATTTAATCCACAGGTACCCTAAAATGTAATTAAACTATAATATTTCATATGGGAAAAAGTATGTTCAATAGGAAAGCAACATTAGCAGTTGCGCGTCCACCTCGTCAGGCACGCACAGACTGGTTACCAACTATGACTCCCAGTACTAAAACTCAAAATTGTTCCTCATTTGGAAAGAAACGAGCCTGAAACCTTGAAAAAAGACCAGTGACATCTAGTGGAAGCCGTAGGAATTGCAATCTGGGAGCAGGAATTGCATATGACCCATAGCTTTCCATTGTAAGAGCATGGGATCTCAAAAAAAATAATTCTGGTTGGTTTTTCTTTGGATTTTCTCTTACCATATCAATTATGTTAGAGTTTCATACATTATTTTAACATTTCAACAAACGTCAAAGTGTTTTCTATCCAATAGTACCAATTATATGCATATCCTGGTTTCTGGGCCTGAGTAACAGGCAGTTCACTTTGGGCACGTCAGTCAAGTGGAAAGTCAGAAAAAAAGGACCCTATCCCTAATTAATTTAAATGAATTCATCCCCAGTGATGCGTATCATAGTAGTGTAGTGGAGGGATACGTATCATAGTAGTGTAGTGGAGGGATACGTATCATAGTGGTGTAGTAGTGTAGTGGAGGGATACATATCATAGTAGTGTAGTAGTGTAGTGGAGGGATACGTATCATAGTAGTGTAGTGGAGGGATACGTATCATAGTAGTGTAGTGGAGGGATACGTATCATAGTAGTGTAGTGGAGGGATACGTATCATAGTAGTGTAGTGGAGGGATATGTATCATAGTAGTGTAGTGGAGGGATACGTATCATAGTAGTGTAGTGGAGGGATACGTATCATAGTGGTGTAGTAGTGTAGTGGAGGGATACGTATCATAGTAGTGTAGTGGAGGGATACGTATCATAGTAGTGTAGTGGAGGGATACGTATCATAGTAGTGTAGTGGAGGGATACGTATCATAGTAGTGTAGTGGAGGGATACGTATCATAGTGGTGTAGTGGAGGGATACGTATCATAGTGATGTAGTAGTGTAGTGGAGGGATACGTATCATAGTAGTGTAGTGGAGGGATACGTATCATAGTAGTGTAGTGGAGGGATACGTATCATAGTAGTGTAGTGGAGGGATACGTATCATAGTAGTGTAGTGGAGGGATACGTATCATAGTGGTGTAGTGGAGGGATACGTATCATAGTGATGTAGTAGTGTAGTGGAGGGATACGTATCATAGTAGTGTAGTGGAGGGATACGTATCATAGTAGTGTAGTGGAGGGATACGTATCATAGTAGTGTAGTGGAGGGATATGTATCATAGTAGTGTAGTGGAGGGATACGTATCATAGTAGTGTAGTGGAGGGATACGTATCATAGTGGTGTAGTAGTGTAGTGGAGGGATACGCATCATAGTAGTGTAGTGGAGGGATACGTATCATAGTAGTGTAGTGGAGGGATACGTATCATAGTAGTGTAGTGGAGGGATACGTATCATAGTAGTGTAGTGGAGGGATACGTATCATCGTAGTGTAGTGGAGGGGTACGTATCATAGTGGTGTAGTGGAGGGATACGTATCATAGTGGTGTAGTGGAGGGATACGTATCATAGTGGTGTAGTGGAGAGATACGTATCATAGTGGTGTAGTGGAGGGGTACGTATCATAGTAGTGTAGTAGTGTAGTGGAGTGATACCTATCATAGTAGTTTAGTGCAGGGATACGTATCATTGTAGTGTAGTGGAGGGATACGTATCATAGTAGTGTAGTAGTGTAGTGGAGGGATACGTATCATCGTAGTGTAGTGGAGGGATACGTATCATAGTAGTGTAGTAGTGTAGTGGAGGGATAAGTATCATAGTGGTGTAGTGGAGGGATACGTATCATAGTGGTGTAGTGGAGGGATACGTATCATAGTAGTGTAGTAGTGTAGTGCAGGGATATGTATCATAGTGGTGTAGTGGAGGGATACGTATCATAGTAGTGTAGTAGTGTAGTGCAGGGATACGTATCATAGCAGTGTAGTGGAGGGATACGTATCATAGTAGTGTAGTGGAGGGATACGTATCATAGTAGTGTAGTAGTGTAGTGGAGGGATACGTATCATAGTAGTGTAGTGGAGGGATACGTATCATAGTAGTGTAGTGGAGGGATATGTATCATAGTAGTGTAGTGGAGGGATACGTATCATAGTAGTGTAGTGGAGGGATACGTATCATAGTAGTGTAGTGGAGGGATATGTATCATAGTAGTGTAGTGGAGGGATACGTATCATAGTAGTGTAGTGGAGGGATACGTATCATAGTAGTGTAGTGGAGGGATACGTATCATAGTAGTGTAGTGGAGGGATACGTATCATAGTAGTGTAGTGGAGGGATATGTATCATAGTAGTGTAGTAGTGAAGTGGAGGGATACGTATCATAGTAGTGTAGTGGAGGGATATGTATCATAGTAGTGTAGTAGTGAAGTGGAGGGATACGTATCATAGTAGTGTAGTAGTGTAGTGCAGGGATACGTATCATAGTAGTGTAGTAGTGTAGTGCAGGGATACGTATCATAGTAGTGTAGTGGAGGGATACGTATCATAGTAGTTTAGTGGAGGGATATGTATCATAGTAGTGTAGTGGAGGGATACGTATCATAGTAGTGTAGTGGAGGGATACGTATCATAGTAGTGTAGTGGAGGGATATGTATCATAGTAGTGTAGTGGAGGGATACGTATCATAGTAGTGTAGTGGAGGGATACGTATCATAGTAGTGTAGTGGAGGGATACGTATCATAGTAGTGTAGTGGAGGGATACGTATCATAGTAGTGTAGTGGAGGGATATGTATCATAGTAGTGTAGTAGTGAAGTGGAGGGATACGTATCATAGTAGTGTAGTGGAGGGATATGTATCATAGTAGTGTAGTAGTGAAGTGGAGGGATACGTATCATAGTAGTGTAGTGGATGGATATGTATCATAGTAGTGTAGTGGAGGGATACGTATCATAGTAGTGTAGTGGAGGGATATGTATCATAGTAGTGTAGTGGAGGGATACTTATCATAGTAGTGTAGTGGAGGGATACGTATCATAGTAGTGTAGTGGAGGGATATGTATCATAGTAGTGTAGTGGAGGGATACGTATCATAGTGGTGTAGTGGAGGGATATGTATCATAGTAGTGTAGTGGAGGGATACTTATCATAGTTGTGTAGTGGAGGGATATTCCGTATCAGTTTGGCAGTACATTAGAGAAATCATGCACAGGGTAGCCTACACAAACACAAATCACGATACATATTTGTCAGTATGGAGGGATACGTATTATAGTAGTGTAGTGGAGGGATACGTATCATAGTAGTGTAGTGGAGGGATACGTATTATAGTAGTGTAGTGGAGGGATACGTATCATAGTAGTGTAGTAGTGTAGTGGAGGGATACGTGTCATAGTAGTGTAGTGGAGGGATACGTATTATAGTAGTGTAGTGGAGGGATATGTATCATAGTAGTGTAGTGGAGGGATACGTATCATAGTAGTGTAGTGGAGGGATACGTATCATAGTGGTGTAGTAGTGTAGTGGAGGGATACGTATCATAGTAGTGTAGTAGTGTAGTGGAGGGATACGTATCATAGTAGTGTAGTAGTGTAGTGGAGGGATACGTATCATAGTAGTGTAGTGGAGGGATACGTATCATAGTAGTGTAGTAGTGTAGTGGAGGGATACGTATCATAGTAGTGTAGTGGAGGGATACGTATCATAGTAGTGTAGTGGAGGGATACGTATCATCGTAGTGTAGTGGAGGGATACGTATCATAGTAGTGTAGTGGAGGGATATGTATCATAGTAGTGTAGTGGAGGGATACGTATTATAGTAGTGTAGTGGAGGGATACGTATCATAGTAGTGTAGTGGAGGGATACGTATCATAGTGGTGTAGTAGTGTAGTGGAGGGATACGTATCATAGTAGTGTAGTAGTGTAGTGGAGGGATATGTATCATAGTAGTGTAGTGGAGGGATACGTATTATAGTAGTGTAGTGGAGGGATACGTATCATAGTAGTGTAGTAGTGTAGTGGAGGGATACGTGTCATAGTAGTGTAGTGGAGGGATACGTATCATAGTAGTGTAGTGGAGGGATACGTATCATAGTAGTGTAGTGGAGGGATACGTATCATAGTAGTGTAGTGGAGGGATACGTATCATAGTAGTGTAGTGGAGGGATACGTATCATAGTAGTGTAGTGGAGGGATATGTATCATAGTAGTGTAGTGGAGGGATACGTATCATAGTAGTGTAGTGGAGGGATACGTATCATAGTGGTGTAGTGGAGGGATATGTATCATAGTAGTGTAGTGGAGGGATATGTATCATAGTAGTGTAGTAGTGAAGTGGAGGGATACGTATCATAGTGGTGTAGTGGAGGGATATGTATCATAGTAGTGTAGTGGAGGGATACTTATCATAGTTGTGTAGTGGAGGGATATTCCGTATCAGTTTGGCAGTACATTAGAGAAATCATGCACAGGGTAGCCTACACAAACACAAATCACGATACATATTTGTCAGTATGGGTTTGAAAAGTGTGAGCGCAGGCCGACAGGGCACCTTCCATTCCCCAGGCAGGCCGACAGGGCACCTTTCATTCCCCAGGCAGGCCGACAGGGCACCTTTCATTCCCCAGGCAGGCCGACAGGGCACCTTTCATTCCCCAGGCAGGCCGACAGGGCACCTTTCATTCCCCAGGCAGGCCGATTGGGACTTCTTGGGTAAAATTTAAGTTTAGACACTTTTCCATGAGCGATGACAACACCACTGATGTCTGGGTATTTTGGCAGACACTGTTCCTCCCACTGTACCTGTGTGACCGTGAACTCCTCTCTCCAAATTAAGAAACGCGTCACAACATGGAAAACACTGACTCCAAATAATAATGTGATATGTGCTTTCCACCTTATTTGATTTAACTAGGTAATTCAGTTTAAGAACAAATTCTTATTTGCAATGATGGCTTAAGGAACAGTGGGTTTAACTGCCTTGTTCAGGGGGCAGAATGACAGATTTGTACCTTGTCAGCTCGGGGGTTTGATTTTGCAACCTTTCAGGTTACTCGTCCAACGCTCTAACCACTAGGCTACGCTGCCGCCTCAAAATGTTTACGTTATTTGAAACTCAACACAGCCCATTACTTGCACCAAGTTTTCATTATACCATGTGTTCAATTGTACAGGTTGAAGCAGACTAAAATCTCCATAATTACCAACACACCAGAGCATAGTGCTAATGCATGGGGTATGTGCACATGACAATGTAAAGACAAAACGCGTGTATTGTGTTTGACTGGACTTAGACGCCATTTATAGGGGGTCAACATTCTGTCGTTCCCTTCAAAAGGAATTCTATTACTGATACAGTGTTCTCTTAGAATGTTTGGAAATATGTTTCCTGGGAAAGAATGACAAAATACATTCTTAATTCCGGTATGTTCAACACGCAGAGAGGATCATTAAAGCAGAGACTCCACTACGTTGTAGATCAAAGACACGTTTATATTCTGTACAATTCAGTGCAGTGGACAAAATGTATGCTGTCGACAGACATATTGCATGAAATATAACATTATATGTTTAGTATAAGTTCACTATGTATCCTAACAATGCTGTCTTCCGGGGTGAAATTGACCACCTTCCGGGGTGAAATTGACCATCTTCCGGGGTGAAATTGACCACATTCCGGGGTGAAATTAAATTAAAGAGGTGTGTATGTGTGAGAAAGAGTACTAATCCAAATATCAAAATGCATGCAGTATTAATAATTATACCTCTTAAAGGGGAAAGAGGGATACAGAGTCAGTTGGACAACTGAATGTATTCAACTGAAATGTGTCTTCTGCATTTAACCCAACCCCTCTGGATCAGAGAGGTGCGGGGGGGGGGGACGACGACGACGACTGCCGTAATAGACATCCACGTCTTCGGCGCCCGGGGAACAGCGGGTCAACTGCCTTGCAAGGGGGCAGAACAACAGATTGAGCAGTACTGAGGCTTTAGCTTGACCCCTGACCTCTGTCAATTGGAATAATCTAGATGGTTTGTGATTGTGACAAGATACAGTACCTACATAATTGACTAACAGAGCAAAATGACGTCTGTGGCATCTATGCCATGATACCATTTTGCAATATTCAACTCCAGTTGGATATTTAAGTTCCAAATGCCAAACCAGTGCCAGGACTTGGCTCTGTCCAGAACTCAGTAGCTCTGTCCAGAACTCAGTGACTCTGTCCAGAACCCAGTGACGCTGTCCAGAACTCAGTGACTCTGTCCAGAACCCAGTGACTCTGTCCAGAACTCAGTGACTCTGTCCAGAACTCAGTGACTCTGTCCAGAACCCAGTAGCTCTGTCCAGAACTCAGTGACTCTGTCCAGAACCCAGTGACTCTGTCCAGAACTCAGGTACTCTATCCAGAACTCAGTGACTCTGTCCAGAACTCAGGTACTCTATCCAGAACTCAGTGACTCTGTCCAGAACTCAGTGACTCTATCCAGAACTCAGTGACTCTGTCCAGAACCCAGTGACTCTGTCCAGAACTCAGGTACTCTATCCAGAACTCAGTGACTCTGTCCAGAACTCAGTGACTCTGTCCAGAACCCAGTAGCTCTGTCCAGAACTCAGTGACTCTGTCCAGAACCCAGTGACTCTGTCCAGAACTCGGTGACTGTGTCCAGAACTCAGTGACTCTGTCCAGAACTCAGTGACTCTGTCCAGAACCCAGTGACTCTGTCCAGAACTCAGTGACTCTGTCCAGAACTCAGTGACTCTGTCCAGAACCCAGTGACTCTGTCCAGAACTCAGTGACTCTGTCCAGAACCCAGTGACTCTGTCCAGAACTCAGTGACTCTGTCCAGAACCCAGTGACTCTGTCCAGAACTCAGTGACTCTGTCCAGAACTCAGTGACTCTGTCCAGAACTCAGTGACTCTGTCCAGAACCCAGTGACTCTGTCCAGAACTCAGTGACTCTATTTGACAATGTGTAGGAGTGCTGCAAACATTGATACCAGATCCAAAACGTCAACATAAAACTTTTGTCTTTAGAGTTTATTCATTTTGTCTTGTGAGTCATTGATATTGGTGTTTTTCCCCATGCAATCACACGTGTTTGATCCCATCTGGCTATTTACTTCAGTTATTTATACATATCTACATCATTTGATTAGATGTGGTAAGCAACTGTAAATTAAATTAACTACAACTGTAAATTAACTACAAAACCATATGTCTTTTATGCTAATTCTAGTTCATAATGTTTCAAATGTCTGCGGACAGAAAGGAATACAAGCCTCAAATACATATTATCCCAGTAGGCCTGTAGAACATTCACCCTATCAACAACATTTATATAAAGGGTTCTGAGGTACAATGGTCAGCGATTTTATTTATTTTAGTCTCTACATATTTACCTTGCGGACGGTAGAAAAGTCCTGATTGTAATCCTGACCCCAAGCATGCTCTGGATTCATCCCTGATCAAAAACACAATGTTTGTATATGGATACACTGTCTGCAATGACTTTACATAACACTGGACATAAGGCTGGACCTCTATTGATTCTAGTCTCTGATTGAAGGGATGGATTCACCTTGACCAATGGCAGACACACACACACAGAATCTCTCCCTGTTTGCGAACGTGTGGGCGTCTTTGTGGGACGGCATGTGACGCCAGGTCTGTCCCCGGCTGTGCTCTGGACTGCACGTACACACACACACACACACACACACACACACACACACACACACACACACACACACACACACACACACACACACACCACACACACACACACACACACACACCACACACACACACACACACACACACACACACACACACACACACACACACACACACACACACACACACACACACACACACACACACACACACACACACACACACACACACACACACACACAACACACGCACACCCCACCTCCTTTGCACTACCCACCTGACTCATCCAGTCTTTGTGTCCAAGGTGACAGACAGACAGACAGCCCACAGCCCTGGCTCAGAGATAAAAGCCCCGTCCAGCCGCAGACCAGGCACCTTTACCCAGAACTTACTCCTGGACCTGAAGGACACCATGAATCTGCTCTCCCAGACACTGTGTCTGTGCCTGGTGCTGGCTCTCAGCCATGCCCACCACCATGCTGGACATCAAGGGGGAGGTGAGTGTCAGGAGAGGGTATGAAGGGCCCTGTGTTTTTCACTATCATGTGACATAAGATTTCATTCTGTATTTTAAACCTTATCCAGAAATTAGAATTACACCAAAAATGAAAGTGATTGTCTGACGATGGTGCTGGACCATGTGACATGAAAAGAAAACGTTAAAGAAAGTACCAGGCATGTCACATGATGTTGTAAAACCCAGGGACCTAACCAGTGTCCTTAGACAGGGACCTAACCAGTGTCCTTAGATTACTAAGTGTCTTTAGACAGGGACCTAACCAGTGTCCTTAGATTACTAAGTGTCTTTAGACAGGGACCTAACCAGTGTCCTTAGATTACTAAGTGTCTTTAGACAGGGACCTAACCAGTGTCCTTAGACAGGGACCTAACCAGTGTCCTTAGATTACTAAGTGTCTTTAGACAGGGACCTAACCAGTGTCCTTAGACAGGGACCTAACCAGTGTCCTTAGATTACTAAGTGTCTTTAGACAGGGACCTAACCAGTGTCCTTAGACAGGGACCTAACCAGCGTCCTTAGATTACTAAGTGTCCTTAGACAGGGACCTAACCAGTGTCCTTAGATTACTAAGTGTCTTTAGACAGGGACCTAACCAGTGTCCTTAGACAGGGACCTAACCAGTGTCCTTAGATTACTAAGTGTCTTTAGACAGGGACCTAACCAGTGTCCTTAGATTACTAAGTGTCTTTAGACAGGGACCTAACCAGTGTCCTTAGACAGAGTCCTTAGACAGAGACCTAACCAGTGTCCTTAGATTACTAAGTGTCTTTAGACAGGGACCTAACCAGTGTCCTTAGATTACTAAGTGTCCTTAGACAGAGACCTAACCAGTGTCCTTAGATTACTAAGTGTCCTTAGACAGAGACCTAACCAGTGTCCTTAGACAGAGACCTAACCAGTGTCCTTAGATTACTAAGTGTCCTTAGACAGGGACCTAACCAGTGTCCTTAGATTACTAAGTGTCCTTAGACAGGGACCTAACCAGTGTCCTTAGATTACTAAGTGTCCTTAGACAGGGACCTAACCAGTGTCCTTAGATTACTAAGTTTCCTTAGACAGGGACCTAACCAGTGTCCTTAGATTACTAAGTGTCCTTAGACAGAGACCTAACCAGTGTCCTTAGATTACTAAGTGTCTTTAGACAGAGACCTAACCAGTGCCCTTAGTCCCCAGAAGACAACTAAACCAGTTGACTTTTAGTTTGACACTACTCATGATGAAATTGCTGAACAATATGATGTTGTTGCCATCTGATGCACGTTCAGATGTCATAACTTAGCACCTGGCAGAGCTCTCTCTGTCCTAGGCCGTGCCTTGATTGTACTACTGTTGATGAAAAAAACAAACAACAACATCTGGGTCAGATGGTTTAGACCCTTTCTTCTTTAAGGTTGCTGCCCCTGTCATCGCCATTGCCTGTCTCTGTTTCGCCTCTCTGGGGAGGTTCCCATTGCTTGGAAGGCAGCCACGGTTCCTCCTTGTATTTAAAGGGGAGATTAATCTGATCCTAACTGTTATAGGCCTATTTCTATTTTGCCCTGTTTATCAAAAGTGTTGGAAAAACTTGTCAATAATCAACTGACTGGCTTTCTTGACGTCTACCAGTCTTCTGT
The DNA here is from genome assembly GCF_002021735.2 of Oncorhynchus kisutch. NCBI lineage: Eukaryota > Metazoa > Chordata > Actinopteri > Salmoniformes > Salmonidae > Oncorhynchus > Oncorhynchus kisutch. The sequence continues at coordinate 75,078,890 of NC_034175.2, read as the reverse complement.
CTGGTATGTAAATCTGGTTTCCCGTCAGGTTATGGACAGCCTTAATTAAAGGCCCTAAATTATGTCACCCTCTAAGCTATGTTGTGTTCATATATTTATTGACTTTTCCAAAGCTTTTGACACGGTAGACCATTCCATTCTTAGGGAGTATTGTTGTCTCTGTGGGGTCTTTGGCCTGGTTTGCTATCTATGCTGATGCGGTATCATTATAAACACTACTATATAAACACCTGTTATTGTGATGAGATATCGTTATAAACACGACCATATAAACACCTGCTATGCTAAATGAGTGAGACCGGAAGCGATGTGATTTAAAGAGTTACTAGACGAATGAAATGACAATCCATTCAGACCAGCCTTTCTGATTGAACTTTAGTAACTACATTTAGTAACAGCAGAGATTGTAGAGGAAGGGATGCAAAAAAGGAACAAAAGGGTGTTTGCCAAGTGCCCCTCCCCTCACCCTCCATCGCCCCCCTGTTCCCCCCCTGCCTAGTGCCCCTCCCCTCACCCTCCGTTTCGGTCTACTCAAAGGGTGTTTGCCAAGTGCCCCTCCCCTCACCCTCCGTTTCGGTCTACTCAAAGGGTGTTTGCCAAGTGCCCCTCCCCTCACCCTCCGTTTCGGTCTACTCAAAGGGTGTTTGCCAAGTCCCCCTCCCCTCACCCTCCATTTCGGTCTACTCAAAGGGTGTTTGCCAAGTGCCCCTCCCCTCACCCTCCGTTTCGGTCTACTCAAAGGGTGTTTGCCAAGTGCCCCTCCCCTCACCCTCCGTTTCGGTCTACTCAAAGGGTGTTTGCCAAGTGCCCCTCCCCTCACCCTCCGTTTCGGTCTACTCAAAGGGTGTTTGCCAAGTGCCCCTCCCCTCACCCTCCGTTTCGGTCTACTCAAAGGGTGTTTGCCAAGTGCCCCTCCCCTCACCCTCCGTTTCGGTCTACTCAAAGGGTGTTTGCCAAGTGCCCCTCCCCTCACCCTCCGTTTCGGGCCACTCAAAGGGTGTTTGCCAAGTGCCCCTCCCCTCACCCTCCGTTTCGGTCTACTCAAAGGGTGTTTGCCAAGTGCCCCTCCCCTCACCCTCCGTTTCGGTCTACTCAAAGGGTGTTTGCCAAGTGCCCCTCCCCTCACCCTCCATCGCCCCCCTGTTCCCCGCCTGCCTAGTGACCAGGCAGATTAATTGCCAAAGGCACTTTGAGAACTAGCACATACCTCAAACAAAATTGTATTTTTCCTAGCTAATTTACTTATTGGAAAAAACTTCCATTTGGTTTTGTCTTAATAAAATCACCCTAAATCTACTCCGGTGACTGTGTGTGGGATGAAACAGTAATATTTGATTTAATCCTATGGCTTTCTCAGAAGACGAGGGACATGAGGGACACGACCATGGCCATCACGCGGGTGTTTTACTCGACCGCTGCCAGGGGATTGAGATGGATGCTGTCGCTGTGACTGAGGAAGGAATCCCTTACTTCTTCAAGGGTGAGTCATGGACAGAGACGACTCCTCGTCCTGCTAGAAACAACTGTCACTCATTTAACCGTTGGTCACGAGCAGAGTGTGTGAGCGGAGTTGGAGAAGCTGAGCATTGAGCGAGATTCACAAACCTCGGCCTTCTCGGACCCTCTGGTTTCGCTCCACAGGAGCTCAGGGCATCCCCGTCCCAGCATGCATCTGTGGTCTACTTGTATGCTGCTCATAGCTCCCTTGCTTTAGCTACTGTCATACGAATTTGCTCAATATTTTCATAAAGAAACTCATACAAACACACAGGTGCTAAATCAAGGTGATTTACACTTCGATCACACCGACAGCGTATTTTTTAGCATTTTGGTACACCAGAATTACGTTCATTTCCAATGAAACGCTACGTCTGCCTTGCAGCATTGCATTGCAGAAGCAGTTGCAGTGTGTTCGGTGGGTGTGGTGCATACATGGCGGCAGGGTAGCCTAGTGGTTAGAGTGTAGAGGTGGCTGGGTAGCCTAGTGGTTAGAGTGTAGAGGTGGCTGGGTAGCCTAGTGGTTAGAGTGTAGAGGTGGCAGGTAGCCTAGTGGTTAGAGTGTAGAGGTGGCAGGTAGCCTAGTGGTTAGAGTGTAGAGGTGGCAGGTAGCCTAGTGTTTAGAGTGTAGAGGTGGCAGGTAGCCTAGTGGTTAGAGTGTAGAGGTGGCAGCGTAGCCTAGTGGTTAGAGTGTAGAGGTGGCAGGTAGCCTAGTGGTTAGAGTGTAGAGGTGGCAGCGTAGCCTAGTGGTTAGAGTGTAGAGGAGGCAGGGTAGCCTAGTGGTTAGAGTGTAGAGGGGGCAGGGTAGCCTAGTGGTTAGAGTGTAGAGGGGGCAGGGTAGCCTAGTGGTTAGAGTGTAGAGGTGGCAGGGTAGCCTAGTGGTTAGAGTGTAGAGGTGGCAGGGTAGCCTAGTGGTTAGAGTGTAGAGGGGGCAGGGTAGCCTAGTGGTTAGAGTGTAGAGGTGGCAGGTAGCCTAGTGGTTAGAGTGTAGAGGTGGCAGGTAGCCTAGTGGTTAGAGTGTAGAGGTGGCAGGTAGCCTAGTGGTTAGAGTGTAGAGGTGGCAGCGTAGCCTAGTGGTTAGAGTGTAGAGGTGGCAGGTAGCCTAGTGGTTAGAGTGTAGAGGTGGCAGCGTAGCCTAGTGGTTAGAGTTTAGAGGGGGCAGGGTAGCCTAGTGGTTAGAGTGTAGAGGTGGCAGGTAGCCTAGTGGTTAGAGTGTAGAGGTGGCAGGTAGCCTTGTGGTTAGAGTGTAGAGGTGGCAGGTAGCCTAGTGGTTAGAGTGTAGAGGTGGCAGGTAGCCTAGTGGTTAGAGTGTAGGACTAGTAACCGGAAGGTAGCAAGTTCAAACCCCCGAGCTAACAAGGTACAAATCTGTCGTTCTGCCCCTGAACAGGCAGTTAATCCACTGTTCCTAGGCCGTCATTGAAAATAAGAATTTGTTCTTAACTGACTTGCCTGGTTAGATAAATAAATAAATAAAACACATTGGATTTATGAAACGTATGCGTCAGACTGTATGCGTCAGACTGTATGCGTCAGACTGTATGCGTCAGACTGTATGCGTCAGACTGTATGCGTCAGACTGTATGCGTCAGACTGTATGCGTCAGACTGTATGCGTCAGACTGTATGCGTCAGACTGTATGTGTGTGACGGCTTGACAGAAATGGTAGCAGGAGGTGAACGTTAAACTATTTTTTTGCACACATATCCAGGTGATGCTGCGTCCTATTTTGCGCAATGACACGGTCGGTGTGTTCGAAGCCTTACGAAGACGAGGGAGTGTGGTGATCTAGATGTCCACTGTTATGTGTTAGGCTTGACTGCCACCTGCTGGTACGGTGCTAAACTGTTAGGTTACCGACCTGACGTCATTGTTTTACGCGCGGGATATGACAGTTGTTACACGCTGGCTACATGAAAGGTCCACACCTAAAGAATCATTGACGAAGCTGAAATCACACTTATACCAAAAGTATAGTCATGTACATACTATACGTACATATGCTAAAATAAAGGAACGAGGTGAGTAGGTAAGTGTGTCATTGTAGCAAAGTATTTATAAAACCAAAAATCTGATCTTTTAAACGTTTCGTTCTTTTGTGATCTAGTATCTATACAAAAGGCCATACGTGATTTTGACACAACAGTTCTGGCATATTCCCACGTTCTTGGAGCTTTCCGTTTTGATTGGATTATTTGGGCTAAAAACGTTTAAGACTACCTATAGAAACATTAAAAAGAACAACCTTTGCATCTCTGCCTAGCCTGGCAAGACTGTCCAAAATGATGTTTATCATCCCCAGTGGCTCTGTAAGTGTGGAGAGGAGATTCCCCGCTGGCCGCCTGTTCGCCAGGTAACATCACATGAGCCTGAAACCCCAGACTGGCCAGACTCCTGTTTATTAAAAATGAATTCAAAAGGCATTAATAAGTCCCTTTTCATTTAATTTGTATTTCAGTCTAAGTAAGTCAGAGCCTGTATGCGCAATTTATAGACTATAATGATTTAATATGACAAAATGTTGTTTAAATGCTGAGCGCTTTATGTCCCTACCAGTCTATTGTGGTACACCTACCAGTCTATTGTGTCCCTACCAGTCTATTGTGGTACACCTACCAGTCTATTGTGTCCCTACCAGTCTATTGTGGTACACCTACCAGTCTATTGTGGTACACCTACCAGTCTATTGTGTCCCTACCAGTCTATTGTGTCCCTACCAGTCTATTGTGGTACACCTACCAGTCTATTGTGTCCCTACCAGTCTATTGTGGTACACCTACCAGTCTATTGTGGCACACCTACCAGTCTATTGTGGTACACCTACCAGTCTATTGTGGTACACCTACCGGTCTATTGTGGTACACCTACCAGTCTATTGTGGTACACCTACCAGTCTATTGTGGTACACCTACCAGTCTATTGTGGCACACCTACCAGTCTATTGTGTCCCTACCAGTCTATTGTGGTACACCTACCAGTCTATTGTGTCCCTACCAGTCTATTGTGGTACACCTACCAGTCTATTGTGTCCCTACCAGTCTATTGTGGAACACCTACCAGTCTATTGTGGAACACCTACCAGTCTATTGTGGTACACCTACCAGTCTATTGTGGTACACCTACCAGTCTATTGTGGAACACCTACCAGTCTATTGTGGAACACCTACCAGTCTATTGTGGAACACCTACCAGTCTATTGTGGAACACCTACCAGTCTATTGTGGAACACCTACCAGTCTATTGTGGTACACCTACCAGTCTATTGTGGAACACCTACCAGTCTATTGTGGAACACCTACCAGTATATTGTGTCGACACTCGCAAATGCTTCACAATGTATTTCTTTGTAGGCTACAGCCTTGAAATAATTAAAATAACATAGAATAATTCATTTTCATTCGTTCTTGGACTCCCTGTCTGGCTCCTGACCTAATTCAGAGTGTTTATATACTGTTCAATATGACATGTAACCTATTTTAAATGATTTTGGCTTCTTACAATCACCTTTTCCTGTTAATTCATAATACTTATCATTAAAATCCATATGGTTTGTTTCACTACCTTAAAAAAACAAATTGGTTTAGTGCAGGTAGTCACAAAAATAGACGTGTGTTGGTTAAATAGTGATTATTAATGAATGGAGCGAATTTGGAGCAGTGTTTTTATGTTGTTGTTGCGGAAAGGACATAGAGAACTGGATTCAATCAACCTCTCCATGATTGATGAGCAGAATTTCCAACCGCTCAACTCTGCTCACATACTCTGGTCACAAGTCATGTGCTTTCTGTCATCGGACAGGTGCTCTTCAGCAGTAGGCTTTATCAAATCTATTTTATAAAAACCTTTTTCAGTTGTCACAAAGTGCTTTACAGATGCCCAGCCTAAAAACCCCAGAGAGAAAGTAATGCAGAATCATAGTGGCTAGGATAAACTCCCCTAGAAGGCAGGAACATAGGAAGAAACCTACAGAGGAACCAGACTCCAAGGGGTGTCCAATCCACATTGTCTAGCTATTAATGCATACTGAATCAGTTTTGTAAGCAAGTTGAGGAAACTAGGGTTGGCTCTGTGGAATGTCCTTTTCTCTGTTCCCATGGTGGCTGACCAAATGTGTTCCCTGCCAGGTGGCCATGTGTTCAAGGGTTTCCATGGTAAAGCCGAGCTCTCCAACCAATCATTCGCTGAGCTGGATGACCATCACCATCTGGGACACGTGGACGCTGCCTTCCTCATGCACTTTCCAGACAAACCCACTGAGCATGACCACATCTTCTTCATGCTGGTACAGTCCATACCTTAGAAACACTTGGTACAGTCCATACCTTAGAAACACTTGGTACAGTCCATACCTTAACAACACCTGGTACAGTCCATACCTTAACAACACCTGGTACAGTCCATAACTTAACAACACCTGGTACAGTCCATACCTTAGAAACACTTGGTACAGTCCATACCTTAACAACACCTGTAAGTCCACTTAACAACACCTGGTACAGTCCATACCTTAACAACACCTGGTACAGTCCATACCTTAACAACACCTGGTACAGTCCATACCTTAACAACACCTGGTACAGTACAGTCCATACCTTAACAACACCTGGTACAGTCCATACCTTAACAACACCTGGTACAGTCCATACCTTAACAACACCTGGTACAGTCCATACCTTAACAACACCTGGTACAGTCCATACCTTAACAACACCTGGTACAGTCCATACCTTAACAACACCTGGTACAGTCCACCTTAACACCTTACAGTCATACCTACAACACCTGGTACAGTCCATACCTTAACAACACCTGGTACAGTCCATACCTTAACAACACCTGGTACAGTCCATATATACTGCATCCCTTAGAAACACTTGGTCCAGTCCATATATACTGCATCCCTTAGAAACACTTGGTACAGTCCATATATACTGCATCCCTTAGAAACACTTGGTACAGTCCATATATACTGCATACCTTAGAAACACTTGGTACAGTCCATATATACTGCATACCTTAGAAACACTTGGTACAGTCCATATATACTGCATCCCTTAGAAACACTTGGTACAGTCCATATATACTGCATACCTTAGAAACACTTGGTACAGTCCATATATACTGCATAACTTAACAACACCTGGTACAGTCCATATATACTGCATAACTTAACAGTCCATATACTGCATCCCTCCTACAATAACTCATAACAGTTCTAATGTTGTTCTAAATAACTCATACATGTTCTAATGTTGTTCTAAAGAACTCATACATGTTCTAATGTTGTTCTAAAGAACTCATACATGTTCTAATGTTGTTCTAAAGAACTCATACATGTTCTAATGTTGTTCTAAAGAACTCATACATGTTCTAATGTTGTTCTAAAGAACTCATACATGTTCATGAAAGTTATAATGAACATTTTAAATTCCCCTCCAACAAGGACTCATGAAAGTGATATTGTCGCTCTGAGTAGAGGACGACTTTCTCTGAGTAGAGGATGAGTTTCTCTGAGTAGAGGATGAGTTTCTCTGAGTAGAGGATGAGTTTATCTGAGTAGAGGATGAGTAGAGGATGAGTTTCTCTGAGTAGAGGATGAGTTTCTCTGAGTAGAGGATGAGTAGAGGATGAGTTTCTCTGAGTAGAGGATGAGTTTCTCTGAGTAGAGGATGAGTTTCTCTGAGTAGAAGATGAGTTTCTCTGAGTAGAGGATGAGTAGAGGATGAGTTTCTCTGAGTAGAGGATGAGTTTCTCTGAGTAGAGGATGAGTAGAGGATGAGTTTCTCTGAGTAGAGGATATGCTTCTCTGAGTAGAGGATGCGTTAGTCTGAGTAGAGGATGAGTAGAGGATGAGTAGAGGATGATTAGAGGATGAGTTGCTCTGAGTAGAGGATGAGTTGCTCTGAGTAGAGGATGAGTAAAGGATGAGTAGAGGATGATTAGAGGATGAGTTGCTCTGAGTAGAGGATGAGTAGAGGATGAGTTGCTCTGAGTAGAGAATGAGTTGCTCTGAGTAGAGGATGAGTAAAGGATGAGTAGAGGATGATTAGAGGATGAGTTGCTCTGAGTAGAGGATGAGTTTCTCTGAGTAGAGGATGAGTAAAGGATGAGTAGAGGATGATTAGAGGATGAGTTGCTCTGAGTAGAGGATGAGTTGCTCTGAGTAGAGGATGAGTTGCTCTGAGTAGAGGATGAGTAAAGGATGAGTAGAGGATGATTAGAGGATGAGTTGCTCTGAGTAGAGGATGAGTTGCTCTGAGTAGAGGATGAGTAAAGGATGAGTAGAGGATGATTAGAGGATGAGTTGCTCTGAGTAGAGGATGAGTAGAGGATGAGTTGCTCTGAGTAGAGAATGAGTTGCTCTGAGTAGGGGATGAGTTGCTCTGAGTAGAGGATGAGTACAGGATGAGTTTCTCAGAGTAGAGGATGAGTTTCTCTGAGTAGAGGATGAGTTGCTCTGAGTAGAGGATATGTTTCTCTGAGTAGAGGATGAGTAGAGGATGAGTTTCTCAGAGTAGAGGATATGTTTCTCTGAGTAGAGGATGAGTAAAGGAGGATATAGAGGATGAGTTGCTCTGAGTAGATATATATTTCATATTATTCATATTATTCACTAAAGAAGCCAGGGCCTAAATCCACTTTTATTTATTTGCTCACTAACTGAGGTGGCTGACCTCTGACCTCTGTCCTGTGTTGCTCTGGTGCAGGACACCAAAGTCTTCAGCTTCTACAAACACCAACTGGAGACGGGCTTCCCCAAGGACATCTCTGAGGTGTTCCCTGGTATCCCTGACCACCTGGACGCTGCTGTGGTATGTCCTGCTCCCGACTGTGAGGAAGACGCCGTCATCTTCTTCAAGGGTGAGTCGATATCTCGATATTGTGTGAAACTCAAAAAAAAAAAACTATGGAAGATTACAAGGTATTATAAAAGCTCTGAAAAACGATCGCCACCGTGTGGTGGTTGCCGATAGAGATGTCGGTTTAGAGTACATGGTGATCCCTATGTGTTACCGTATGCTTATTACCAGTCAATACTATTAGCACCGCCAATGCTACTATATCTATTACTACTGTGTGTTAGCCCATTGCTATACCATTGCTGCTTTGTATATATCACATTGCTAGTACTAGTGTATAGCCAACACTGCTGATACTCTGTGGTAATATACAGTATATTACCTGTTTCTTCTGTTCCATTACACTACCACTATACACTATCAGGTTCACTTCTACCTAGTTCACTTCCTGTTTGCTGCGTGTGCCTGTCATGAGTGTGGCAATAAACATGTGTTCTGGACACTACTGGTCTCCTACTGGTCATTTCCAGTAGGCCCAGATCTGGTCCAGGCTTGTGGATCCAGGATCTGGCACTGAATCTGGTGGTGTCAAATCCACGCCTGAGCAGATCTGCAAGTACAAGACCAGCATCGGAGTTGAGTCCGGTGATGGCTGGTCCAAGAGCGACACTAGCTGGAGTGTCGTTTGAGGTGCTGGCTTGGGCAACGATGGCTGCAGGTCTGGCTGGCAGTCTGTAGATAGAGGTGAAGCAGGCTGGAGCGCTGGCGACGTCTCGACTTGCTCTGTTGGTCGCACGGCAGTCTGTAACACTGGCTACAGTTTATCTGGCTCAGCAGCTGCTCTTGGTAAAATTGTCCATATCATTTATTCCCAGGTGATGAAATCTACCACTACAATGTGAAGACGAAGAAGGTTGAGGAGAAAAAGTTTGAGGGAATGCCCAACTGCACCAGTGCATTCCGCTTCATGGAGCATTACTACTGTTTCCATGGACACCAGTTCTCCAAGTTCGACCCTAAGACAGGGGAGGTGCACGGGAGGTACCCCAAGGAGGCCCGCGATTACTTCATGAAGTGCTCCAAGTTCGGTGAGAGACAAAAGACAACAGCAAGATTTTGTGTTTGAGAGAGAGAGATTAAGAGAGAGAGAGGGGGGAAAGAGCGAGAGAGAGAGAGAAAGGGCGAGAGAGAGGGAGAGAGAGGGAGAGAGAGAAAGAGGGCGAGAGGGAGAGAGAGAAGGGGGGAAGAGAGAGGGAGAGGTAGAGAGGGAGAGAGAGTGAGAGAGAGGGAGAGAGAGAGATTAAGAGAGAGAGAGAGAGAGAGGGGGGAAAGAGCGAGAGATAGAGAAAGAGGGCGAGAGGGAGAGAGAGAAGGGGGAAGAGAGAGGGAGAGAGAGGTGGAGAGGGAGAGAGAGCGAGAGAGAGGGAGAGAGAGGGAGAGAGAGAGATTAAGAGAGAGAGAAGGGGTGAAAGAGAGGGGGCAGAGAGAGCGAGAGAGAGAAGGTGGGAGAGAGAGAGCGACAGAGAGGAAGAGAGAGGGAGAGAGAGAGGCGGGAGAGAGAGGTTGAGAGAGAGGGAGAGAGAGAGGGGGGGGTGGAGAGAGAGAGGGGGAGAGAGAGGGAGAGAGAGGGGGGAAAAGAGAGAGAGAGAAAGAGAGAGAGAGAGGGGGAGAGTGTGAGCGATAACGAGAGAGAGAGAGAGAGAGAGATTGTAGTCTCCTCATCACATCAAACCTGAGAAGGAACAGCTCACGCTCCAGTATTGTGTCTCTGCTGCAGGAGACACCACAGACCACATCGAGAGAGAGCGTTGCAGCCGTGTGCACCTGGACGCCATCACCTCTGACGACGCCGGAAACATCTACGCCTTCAGAGGTCAGACCACTGTTACTTACTGTAGAGGGATGTCTTAACCACATAAAACTGTCAAATTACTGCAATATTACCACATATTACAGTGACATCACCGCACTACAAACCAATCATCACACTTTTACTGATAAAATGGTCCAATCAAACAGATTTCTATACAAAATGTCAGAATTGCTGCAGCAAAACAAAGCAACTATCACAAACAAATCGATACGACATCCTGAATGGATCGATACGACATCCTGAAGGGATCAATACGACATCCTGAAGGGATCGCTACGACATCCTGAAGGGATCGATACGACACCCTGAAGGGATCGATACGACATCCTGAAGGGATCGATACGACATCCTGAAGGGATCGATACGACATCCTGAAGGGATCGATACGACATCCCGAATGGATCGATACGACATCCTGAAGGGATCGATACGACATCCTGAATGGATCGATACGACATCACGAAGGGATCGATACGACATCACGAAGGGATCGATACGACATCCTGAAGGGATCGATACGACATCCCGAATGGATCGATACGACATCCTGAGGGGATCGATACGACATCCCGAATGGATCGATACGACATCACGAAGGGATCGATACGACATCCCGAAGGGATCGATACGACATCCCGAAGGGATCGATACGACATCCCGAAGGGATCGATACGACATCCTGAAGGGATCGATACGACATCCTGAAGGGATCGATACGACATCCCGAATGGATCGATACGACATCCTGAGGGGATCGATACGACATCCCGAATGGATCGATACGACATCACGAAGGGATCGATACGACATCCCGAAGGGATCGATACGACATCCCGAAGGGATCGAAACGACATCCCGAAGGGATCGATACGACATCCCGAAGGGATCGATACGACATCCCGGAGGGATCGATACGACATCCCGAAGGGATCGATACGACATCCCGAAGGGATCGATACGACATCCCGAAGGGATCGATACGACATCCCGAAAGGATCGATACGACATCCGGAAGGGATCGATATGACATCCTGAAGGGATCGATACGACATCCTGAAGGGATCGATACGACATCCTGAAGGGATCGATACGACATCCTGAAGGGATCGATACGACATCCTGAAGGGATCGATATGACATCCTGAAGGGATCGATACGACATCCTGAAGGGATCGATACGACATCCCGAAGGGATCGATACGACATCCCGAAGGGATCGATACGACATCCTGAAGGGATCGATACCACATCCCGAAGGGATCGATACGACATCCGGAAGGGATCGATACGACATCCTGAAGGGATCGATACGACATCCTGAAGGGATCGATACGACATCCCGAAGGGATCGATACGACATCCTGAAGGGATCGATACGACATCCTGAAGGGATCGATACGACATCCGGAAGGGATCGATACGACATCCTGAAGGGATCGATACGACATCCGGAAGGGATCGATACGACATCCTGAAGGGATCGATACGACATCCTGAAGGGATCGATACGACATCCCGAAGGGATCGATACGACATCCCGAAGGGATCGATACGACATCCTGAAGGGATCGATACGACATCCTGAAGGGATCGATACGACATCCTGAAGGGATCGATACGACATCCGGAAGGGATCGATACGACATCCTGAAGGGATCGATACGACATCCTGAAGGGATTGATTGTCTAAGTCTAATTCCGGTTGACATTATCTCATTACATCGAGCGTTTTGAGATTGCTGTTGTGTTTTTTAAATATTTTTATTAATAATATGTTCCTCTTATTTCTCTCCTACGAACCTCTCCTCCCGACCCTTGACCTTTAGGCCACCACTTCCTGGAGCAAGATGCTGGCAACGACACGTGGGCAGCCGACACCATCGAGAGCGACTTCAAGGAGCTGCACAGCGAGGTGGATGCCACCTTCTCCTATGAAAACCACCTCTACATGGTCAAGGTAAGCTACTGTCGTTTGCTGCAGACACACACGCACGCACGCACACACGCACACCACACACACCTTGGACAGAAGAAGGCAGACATAAAGAGATCAAGAAGAGATCAGGAGGTCAGGAGAAGGGATTTGTTAGCTGGACTCGTAACAAACCCTGGATGAGCTCCCGCTCTAACCCCAGTGATTTATTGACATACATTTTGACATTCAGCATCGCCAGGTTTTATGAATGAGAGGTAACTGGTTCAATCAAGCCCCAGTTAAATAACAGATTTCCTGAATGAGAGGTAACTGGTTCATTCAAGCCCCAGTTGAATAACAGATTTCCTGAATGAGAGGTAACTGGTTCATTCAAGCCCCAGTTAAATAACAGATTTTCTGAATGAGAGGTAACTCCGGTTCAATCACGCCCCAGTTAAATAACAGATTTTCTGAATGAGAGGTAACTTCGGTTCAATCAAGCCCCAGTTAAATAACAGATTTTCTGAATGAGAGGTAACTGGTTCAATCAAGCCCTAGTTAAACAACAGATTTTCTGAATGAGAGGTAACTGGTTCAATCAAGCCCCAGTTAAATAACAGATTTTCTGAATGAGAGGTAACTCCGGTTCAATCAAGCCCCAGTACATTAGTTGTGGGTTTGATGGTTAACTATAGAACCGTGTTCAGGTCTGTATCTATGTAATGTATTGCACCATACACTTAAAATATATATATATATATAATATAATATAATATATATATGTACACATTTTAAAACTAGTCAAGAGATAATACAATTAGGTCAATACATCATTTCCTTTAAGCTGTCAAATAAAATCACTAGATCAAATCAAATTATAAACCAACACTTCTCTCATTGTGTGCAGGATGACAAGGTGTACGTTTACAAAGTTGGGGAGCCCCACACCCACCTGGACGGGTACCCCAAAGCCTTGAAGGAGGTGCTGGGAGTGGACGGCCCTATTGACGCTGCCTTTGTGTGTCAGGACCACCACATCGCTCACGTCATTAAAGGTAACCGTGTGACCGATACTCACCTACATTATCAACTATATGGGCAAATCACTTCAGCCATGTTCATACACAACAAATCAACATGGACATACTCACGGTGCAATACCAATGAAGGCCAATAGATGGGGACATAGTCCCACTGACAGGTACTCCCCGTAAACGTGTGTCACTCAGAGATGGGCATAAATGAGAGATGAATGCATTGATTGAGCTTCTCCCTCCTCCCCATCCCAGGTCAGACAGTCTACGATGTTGACCTGAAGGCCTCCCCACCTGTTCCAGTTAAAGAAGGCTCCTTCACACTCTTCAACAAGGTGGACGCTGCGATGTGCGGCCCAGAGGGCGTGAAGTTGTTCAAGGGAAACCACTACTTCCACTTTCAGAGCGTCAAGGTCATGCTGATGGCCAAGGCTATTCCCGAGGAGCACAAGACAGCCCTGGAGCTGTTTGGCTGTGACCACTAGAGGCTGAGAAAGTAGAGAGAATCAAGTTATGTACAACAACAGCAACAACAACAACAACAACAGCAGAAGCAGCAACAACAACAACAACCACAACAACAGCAACAACAACAACAACAACAGCAGCAGCAGCATCATCAACATCAACAACAACAGCAACAACCAAGTGGTTCATCCACCACGTCACTATAGTCATTATGATGTCATTCTCCTCTTCCTTTAAACTGATATATCAACTGTCTCTTACCTCCAACACACATTGCCATTGTCTATTGTCCCTCTTAATGTGCTGCAGTTTTCCCCTATGAGTCGGTTTCATTTTGTTATGGTCCCGTCCCAAAAGGTTGGCATGGAAAGTTATCGAGGGCGTAGAATCCTTCTGATTAATGTTCTATGGTGTTGTTCTATAATAAACACCCAACAGAACTAATTTGACTGGTTTCTATTTCTGTTTATCTCTATTTTCAAATACGCTTGTTGAGATGGATTCATATGAAAGATTGTCGTAAAGATTCAAGATATTAGTAGAATTATATAGGTGTCTATAGGGGGGGGTCTATTGACATGGGGAGTCTGTGTACATTTTGCCCAAGGTCAATTATTGTATGCGTTGTCATCACTGAGCCACATGGGGGTGCTGTAACCTTGTGAAATCATTGATAGACGGACAATCAGCAAATAAGAATATACCGTAATTACGGCTATATGCTGTTCATTTTTTATTCGGTTTATGTCGAGAGGACCAGATATGAGAGCTAATACAAGCACTTTTCAAACTTTACGGTAACTATCAAACTAGTTGAAAGATTTTCCAGGTGAAATCTAAAGTCATGTGAAAGAAAATAAACGATTCACCGTCAGGTTACTAATAACATTTTACAGACGCAAAACATCTTGTTGTATTTTCATTGCATGATAGCTAGCAAAAATAATTTCATGTTTGGCATAGCTAGTTATCCCTGCACGGCTGCTGAAACCTGCGACATGAGCTGCGACATTTGTTGTTCACTTTCCGCTGTCTAGTGCATTTGTCTACAAGCAGTTGCCTGGAAACCTGACGTTGAATTGCATTGACTAGGGGCAATGTCACAGATCTGGCCAAACTGACCATCACTAGGGGCCATGTCACAGATCTGGCCAAACTGACCATCACTAGGGGCAACGTCACAGATCTGGCCAAACTGACCATCGCTAGGGGCAACGTCTCTGATCTGGCCAAACTCACCATCGCTAGGGGCAACGTCTCTGATCTGGCCAAACTGACCATCGCTAGGGGCAACGTCTCTGATCTGGCCAAACTGACCATCGCTAGGGGCAACGTCTCCGATCTGGCCAAACTGACCATCGCTTGGGGCAACGTCTCTGATCTGGCCAAACTGACCATCGCTAGGGGCAACATCACAGATCTGGCCAAACTGACCATCACTAGGGGCAACGTCTCTGATCTGGCCAAACTGACCATCGCTAGGGGCAATGTCACAGATCTGGCCAAACTGACCATCACTAGGGGCCATGTCACAGATCTGGCCAAACTGACCATCACTAGGGGCAACGTCACAGATCTGGCCAAACTGACCATCGCTAGGGGCAACGTCTCTGATCTGGCCAAACTCACCATCGCTAGGGGCAACGTCTCTGATCTGGCCAAACTGACCATCTCTAGGGACATCGTCGCTGATCTGGCCAAACTGACCATCGCTAGGGGCAACGTCTCTGATCTGGCCAAACTGACCATCTCTAGGGGCAACGTCTCTGATCTGGCCAAACTGACCATCTCTAGGGGCAACGTCGCTGATCTGGCCAAACTGACCATCGCTAGGGGCAACGTCTCTGATCTGGCCAAACTGACCATCACTAGGGGCAACGTCTCTGATCTGGCCAAACTGACCATCGCTAGGGGCAACGTCTCTGATCTGGCCAAACTGACCATCTCTAGGGGCAACGTCGCTGATCTGGCCAAACTGACCATCGCTAGGGGCAACGTCGCTGATCTGGCCAAACTGACCATCGCTAGGGGCAACGTCTCTGATCTGGCCAAACTGACCATCTCTAGGGGCAACGTCTCTGATCTGGCCAAACTGACCATCGCTAGGGGCAACGTCTCCGATCTGGCCAAACTGACCATCGCTTGGGGCAACGTCTCTGATCTGGCCAAACTGACCATCGCTAGGGGCAACATCACAGATCTGGCCAAACTGACCATCACTAGGGGCAACGTCTCTGATCTGGCCAAACTGACCATCGCTAGGGGCAATGTCACAGATCTGGCCAAACTGACCATCACTAGGGGCCATGTCACAGATCTGGCCAAACTGACCATCACTAGGGGCAACGTCACAGATCTGGCCAAACTGACCATCGCTAGGGGCAACGTCTCTGATCTGGCCAAACTCACCATCGCTAGGGGCAACGTCTCTGATCTGGCCAAACTGACCATCTCTAGGGACATCGTCGCTGATCTGGCCAAACTGACCATCGCTAGGGGCAACGTCTCTGATCTGGCCAAACTGACCATCTCTAGGGGCAACGTCTCTGATCTGGCCAAACTGACCATCTCTAGGGGCAACGTCGCTGATCTGGCCAAACTGACCATCGCTAGGGGCAACGTCTCTGATCTGGCCAAACTGACCATCACTAGGGGCAACGTCTCTGATCTGGCCAAACTGACCATCGCTAGGGGCAACGTCTCTGATCTGGCCAAACTGACCATCTCTAGGGGCAACGTCGCTGATCTGGCCAAACTGACCATCGCTAGGGGCAACGTCGCTGATCTGGCCAAACTGACCATCGCTAGGGGCAACGTCTCTGATCTGGCCAAACTGACCATCTCTAGGGGCAACGTCTCTGATCTGGCCAAACTGACCATCTCTAGGGGCAACGTCGCTGATCTGGCCAAACTGACCATCGCTAGGGGCAACGTCTCTGATCTGGCCAAACTGACCATCACTAGGGGCAACGTCTCTGATCTGGCCAAACTGACCATCGCTAGGGGCAACGTCTCTGATCTGGCCAAACTGACTATCGCTAGGGGCACGTCGCTGATCTGGCCAAACTGACCATCGCTAGGGGCACGTCGCTGATCTGGCCAAACTGACCATCGCTTGGGGCAACGTCTCTGATCTGGCCAAACTGACTATCTCTAGGGGCAACGTCTCAGATCTGGCCAAACTGACCATCGCTAGGGGCAACGTCTCTGATCTGGCCAAACTGACTGTCACTAGTGGCAATGTCTCTGATCTGGCCAAACTGACTGTCACTAGTGGCAATGTCTCTGATCTGGCCAAACTGACTATCACTAGGGCAACGTCTCTGATCTGGCCAAACTGACTATCACTAGGGCAACGTCTCTGATCTGGCCAAACTGACCATCTCTAGGGGCAACGTCACAGATCTGGCCAAACTGACCATCGCTAGGGGCAACGTCTCTGATCTGGCCAAACTGACCATCTCTAGGGGCAACGTCGCTGATCTGGCCAAACTGACCATCGCTAGGGGCAACGTCTCTGATCTGGCCAAACTGACCATCACTAGGGGCAACGTCTCTGATCTGGCCAAACTGACCGTCTACGTCTACAACCATGACACCATCATCTTCCCAGGGGGCTTTGGGAGGCAGACAACAGCCTGTAACTGGGACAGCTGTTAAAAGGTAGCAATTTATTAAAGCTTTCTTCATTCATTGTTTTGTAAACAAACAATGTCTAGCCTCACATCACAGTTAAAACTATCATTTTGATCTCATAGATGATCAGTTTTATCTACTATTATCAACTATTAAATCAAATCAAATCAAATCAAATTTTATTTGTCACATACACATGGTTAGCAGATGTTAATGCGAGTGTAGCGAAATGCTTGTGCTTCTAGTTCCGACAATGCAGTAATAACGAACAAGTAATCTAACTAACAATTCCAAAAACTACTGTCTTATACACAGTGTAAGGGGATAAAGAATATGTACATAAGGATATATGAATGAGTGATGGTACAGAGCAGCATAGGCAAGATACAGTAGATGATATCGAGTACAGTATATACATATGAGATGAGTATGTAAACCAAGTGGCATAGTTAAAGTGGCTAGTGATACATGTATTACAGTCGATGATATAGAGTACAGTATCTACGTATGCATATGAGATGAATAATGTAGGGTAAGTAACATTATATAAGGTAGCATTGTTTAAAGTGGCTAGTGATATATTTACATCATTTCCCATCAATTCCCATTATTAAAGTGGCTGGAGTAGAGTCAGTGTCATTGACAGTGTGTTGGCAGTAGCCACTCAATGTTAGTGGTGGCTGTTTAACAGTCTGATGGCCTTGAGATAGAAGCTGTTTTTCAGTCTCTCGGTCCCAGCTTTGATGCACCTGTACTGACCTCGCCTTCTGGATGACAGCGGGGTGAACAGGCAGTGGCTCGGGTGGTTGATGTCCTTGATGATCTTTATGGCCTTCCTGTAGCATCGGGTGGTGTAGGTGTCCTGGAGGGCAGGTAGTTTGCCCCCGGTGATGCGTTGTGCAGACCTCACTAACCTCTGGAGAGCCTTACGGTTGAGGGCGGTGCAGTTGCCATACCAGGCGGTGATACAGCCCGCCAGGATGCTCTCGATTGTGCATCTGTAGAAGTTTGTGAGTGCTTTTGGTGACAAGCCGAATTTCTTCAGCCTCCTGAGGTTGAAGAGGCGCTGCTGCGCCTTCCTCACGATGCTGTCTGTGTGAGTGGACCAATTCAGTTTGTCTGTGATGTGTATGCCGAGGAACTTAAAACTTGCTACCCTCTCCACTACTGTTCCATCGATGTGGATGGGGGGGGTGTTCCCTCTGCTGTTTCCTGAAGTCCACAATCATCTCCTTAGTTTTGTTGACGTTGAGTGTGAGGTTATTTTCCTGACACCACACTCCGAGGGCCCTCACCTCCTCCCTGTAGGCCGTCTCGTCGTTGTTGGTAATCAAGCCTACCACTATTATCTACTATTATCTACTATTATCTACTATTATCAACTATTATCTACTATTATCTACTATTATCAACTATTATCTACTATTATCAACTATTATCTACTATTATCTACTATTATCAACTATTATCTACTATTATCTACTACTATCTACTATTATCAACTATTATCTACTATTATCTACTATTATCTACTATTATCTACTATTATCTACTATTTGTCTCTATGTCCCTCTCATACTGATCTGTATGTCCCTCTGTCTCTCTCAGACTGATCTACATGTCTTTCTCATACTGATCTACATGTCTCTCTCTGACTGATCTACATGTATCTCTGTCTCTTTCATACTGATCTACATGTCTCTCTGTCTCTCTCTGACTGATCTACATGTCTCTCTGTCTCTCTCATACTGATCTACATGTCTCTCTGTCTCTCTCATACTGATCTGTATGTCTCTCTGTCTCTCATTGACTGATCTACATGTCTCTCTGTCTCTCTCTGACCGATCTACATGTCTCTCTGTCTCTCTCATACTGATCTACATGTCTCTCTGTCTCTCTCATACTGATCTACATGTCTCTCTGTCCCTCTCATACTGATCTACATGTCTCTCTTTCTCTCTCATACTGATCTACATGTTCCTCTGTCTCTCTCATACTGATCTACACGTCTCTCTGTCTCTCTCATACTGATCTACATGTCTATCTGTCCCTCTCATACTGATCTACATGTCTCTCTGTCTCTCTCATACTGATCTACATGTCTCTCTGTCTCTCTCATACTGATCTACATGTCTCTCTGTCTCTCTCATACTGATCTACATGTCTCTCTGTCTCTCTCATACTGATCTACACGTCTCTCTGTCTCTCTCATACTGATCTACATGTCTCTCTGTCTCTCTCATACTGATCTACATGTCTCTCTGTCCCTCTCAGACTGATCTACATGTCTCTCTGTCCCTCTCATACTGATCCGTATGTCCCTCTCAGACTCATCTATTTTGGTTGTGTTTGGTTGTGTGGCAGGTCTACGTTTGCTGTGGACGGTCCAGACTACAAGGTCAACAAGGATCGGCATCTCTATATAATTGAAGTTGTAGTTATTTAGCAGACGCTCTTATCCAGGGATACTTCCAGTAACACACGTATCACAGTCATATATCTATGATAGATTATATAGCACTCTTTTTTGTTGTTGTCAGGTCTTCACAATGTTTTACCAACGGCAATGTGAAAATTATCAAATCAAATCAAAGTGTATTTATCACGTGCGCCGAATACAACAGGTGTAGAAATGAGGGTGAAATGCTGAATACAACAGGTGTAGAAATTAGGGTGAAATGCTGAATACAACAGGTGTAGAAATTAGGGTGAAATGCTGAATACAACAGGTGTAGAAATGAGGGTGAAATGCTGAATACAACAGGTGTAGAAATTAGGGTGAAATGCTGAATACAACAGGTGTAGAAATGAGGGTGAAATGCTGAATACAACAGGTGTAGAAATGAGGGTGAAATGCTGAATACAACAGGTGTTGAAATTAGGGTGAAATGCTGAATACAACAGGTGTTGAAATTAGGGTGAAATGCTGAATACAACAGGTGTATAAATGAGGGTGAAATGCTGAATACAACAGGTGTTGAAATTAGGGTGAAATGCTGAATACAACAGGTGTAGAAATTAGGGTGAAATGCTTACTTACAGGCTCTAACCAATAGTGCAAAAAGGTGTTAGGTGAACAATAGGTAGGTAAAGAAATAAAACAACAGTAAAAAGACAGGCTATATACAGTAGAGAGGCTATATACAGTAGAGAGGCTATATACAGTAGAGAGGCTATATACAGTAGAGAGGCTATACACAGTAGAGAGGTTATATACAGTAGAGAGGCTATATACAGTAGAGGCTATATACAGTAGAGGCTATATACAGTAGAGAGGCTATATACAGTAGAGAGGCTATATACAGTAGAGAGGCTATATACAGTAGAGGCTATATACAGTAGAGGCTATATACAGTAGAGAGGCTACATACAGTAGAGGCTATATACAGTAGAGAGGTTATATACAGTAGAGAGGCTACATACAGTAGAGAGGCTATATACAGTAGAGAGGCTATATACAGTAGAGGGGCTATATACATTAGAGAGGCTATATACAGTAGAGAGGCTATATACAGTAGAGAGGCTATATAACATTAGAGAGGCTATATACATTAGAGAGGCTATATACAGTAGAGGGGCTATATACGGTAGAGAGGCTATATACATTAGAGAGGCTCTATACAGTAGAGAGGCTATATACAGTAGAGAGGCTATATACAGTAGAGGGGCTATATACAGTAGAGAGGCTATATACAGTAGAGAGTCTATATACAGTAGAGAGGCTATATACAGTAGAGAGGCTCTATAGAGTAGAGAGGCTATATGCTATATACAGTAGAGAGGCTATATACAGTAGAGAGGCTATATACAGTAGAGAGGCTATATGCTATATACAGTAGAGCGGCTATATACAGTAGAGAGGCTATATACAGTAGAGGGGCACTACCATCTGAAGTGCCTTGCGGTCGGAGGCCGAGCAAATGCCGTACCAGGCAGTGATGCAAGTATGATGCAAAGTGTTTTGGGTCATACCCAGTAGCACCACCTTGTTAAACCATCCCTTAATAAGCTCATCTATAAATACATTTCCCTGTTAGAGGAACTCAACAGACGTGAAGCCTAATGCAGTGAAGCAGTTCCTTTATTGTCCAGCAGAGGGCAATAACAGACCATGAGCCACTCGGTGCCAATGCAAATGTATATAGATTCCTCTCTCTCTCTCTCTCTCTCTCTCTCTCTCTCTCTCTCTCTCTCTGTCTCTCTCTCTCTCTCTCTCTCTCTCAGTCTCTCTCTCTCTCTCTCCCTTTGTGTGTCTCTCTCTCTGTCTCTGTCTCTGTCTCTGTCTCAGTCTATCTCTCCCTCTGTCTCTGTCTCTGTCTCTCTTTCTCTCTGTGTCTCTCTCTCTCTCTCTCTCTCTCTCTCTCTCTCTCTCCCTGTCTCTCTGTTTCTCTCTCTCTCTCTCAGAGATTCAGAGCAGGTGTAAGAACTTATTAACTTGAATATCATCTATGTGTTTCTAGGCAAATAGTAGAGAGAACAGTCTATGGCTGGGGTCTTTGACAATTTTTTAGGGCCTATAAATATGTAAACTGCAAACTGCCTGAAATTTGATTTAAAAAAAAAAGCATTTAATTCAGACTCAGTAGTCCTAAGATAAAAGGCAGTGTTTTGTGAATGGCTGTATTTCCCTGGACTCGTACGAGAGAGAGACAGAGAGAGAGAGAGAGAGAGAGAGAGAGAGAGAGAGACAGAGAGAGAGAGAGAGACAGAGACAGAGACAGAGACAGAGACAGAGACAGAGACAGAGACAGAGACAGAGACAGAGACAGAGACAGAGACAGAGACAGAGACAGAGAGAGAGAGAGAGAGAGAGACACAGAGAGAGAGAGAGACACAGAGAGAGAGAGAGAGACAGACAGAGACAGAGACAGAGACAGAGACAGAGACAGAGACAGAGACAGAGACAGACACAGAGAGAGAGAGAGAGAGAGAGAGAGAGAGAGAGAGAGAGAGAGAGAGAGAGAGAGAGAGAGAGAGAGAGAGACAGAGACAGAGAGAGAGAGAGAGAGAGAGAGACACAGAGAGAGAGAGAGACAGAGACAGAGGGAGAGATAGACTGAGACAGAGACAGAGACAGAGAGAGAGAGAGAGAGAGAGAGAGAGACAGAGACAGAGACAGAGACAGAGACAGAGACAGAGACAGAGACAGAGACAGACACAGAGAGAGAGAGAGAGAGAGAGAGAGAGAGAGAGACAGAGACAGAGACAGAGAGAGAGAGAGAGAGAGAGAGAGAGAGAGACACAGAGAGAGAGAGAGAGAGAGAGAGAGACAGAGACAGAGACAGAGACAGAGAGAGAGAGAGAGAGAGACACAGAGAGAGAGAGAGACAGAGACAGAGACAGAGAGAGAGAGAGAGAGAGAGAGAGAGAGAGAGAGAGAGACACAGAGAGAAAGAGAGACAGAGACAGAGACAGAGGGAGAGATAGACTGAGACAGAGACAGAGACAGAGAGAGAGACATGTGTCAGTGTACTCATCATATCCGTGGAATAAAGTGGTTATATTGGAAACATGTTGTCTCTTCTGCTCGAAAGTCAAAATATAATAAATAATATAAACCAAAGGTATTAGATTATTATTGCCACTGGACTCCAGTCAGTCGGCTGACCTCTTATAGAACAACCTCTGTCTCTGTCTGTGTCCAACGTTTTAATTCTCACACACAAGGAGTCTCGGCTTTACGCCTAACGCCTGTACGTCCAGTGTTCTGTATGTGTCTGAAGCGGGATTATGCAACGTGGGTCTCAGAGCATTTCGTATTATTCGTAAATCCGAGGACACTCCATTTAGTATGATATGTTACATATTATTTTGTGCATGTCCATCATCCATTTTGTACGATATGTTATGAATTCCAATTTCTCGCGGCTAGTGTTTGCTAAGCGGCTAGGTGGCTAACGCTAACGTTAGCTATGAGGTTTAAGTTAGCTAGGCTAGGAGTTAAGGTTAGGGGTTAAGGTTAGGAGTTGGTTAAAGGGTTAAGGTTAGGAACACGAGGTTGGTTAACGGGTTAGGGGAAGGTTTAGCTAACATGCTAAGTAGTTGCAAAGTTGCTAAGGAGCTAAAATGATGAGATTGGAGCTAGCAACCTTTGAGATGCTAGATGTTCTCGTTATACGCTCCGACCAACCACTATCCTTTTGTTTTAACCTTAAGTAACCTTCTTTCTTAAGTTACAATACTAAACGTAAATTATATAACACTAATTTGACTGTAACGGATTTACTTTGGTGTGGCTAGTGTATGAGACCAGTCTGGAATATGGTATGATTACCATCAACCTGCTGTGCTTGAGGATGGAAGAAAACAGATCAAAGTTACAAAATATTGTGTACATCATGTCATGTATGGAATTAGCTGTGTTTTTTTTGTTGCAAAATTGGTTCCATCGTGGGCAGAGTAATATCCCCAAATGTCCATGTTATAAATAAGGTAATGTCAGGTAATGTTCTAGGGTGTTCTAGGGTGGTCTAGAGTGTTCTAGGGTGTTCTAGGGTGGTCTAGGGTGGTCTAGAGTGTTCTAGGGTGGTCTAGAGTTGTCTATGGTGGTCTAGAGTGTTCTAGGGTGTTCTAGGGTGGTTTAGAGTGGTCTAGGGTGGTCTAGAGTGTTCTAGGGTGTTCTAGTGTGTTCTAGTGTGTTCTAGGGTGGTCTAGAGTGTTCTAGGTTGGTCTAGAGTGTTCTAGGGTGGTCTTGAGTGTTCTAGGGTGGTCTAGAGTGTTCTAGGGTGTTCTAGTGTGGTCTAGGGTGGTCTAGAGTGTTCTAGGGTGTTCTAGGGTGGTCTAGAGTGTTCTAGGGTGTTCTAGGGTGGTCTAGAGTGTTCTAGGGTGTTCTAGTGTGGTCTAGGGTGGTCTAGAGTGTTCTAGGGTGGTCTAGAGTGTTCTATGGTGGTCTAGGGTGGTCTAGAGTGTTCTATGGTGGTCTAGGGTGGTCTAGAGTGTTCTATGGTGGTCTAGGGTGGTCTAGAGTGTTCTATGGTGGTCTAGGGTGGTCTAGAGTGTTCTATGGTGGTCTAGGGTGGTCTAGAGTGTTCTATGGTGGTCTAGGGTGATCTAGAGTGTTCTATGGTGGTCTAGGGTGGTCTAGAGTGTTCTAGGGTGGTCTAGGGTGGTCTAGAGTGTTCTATGGTGGTCTAGGGTGGTCTAGAGTGTTCTATGGTGGTCTAGGGTGGTCTAGAGTGTTCTATGGTGGTCTAGGGTGGTCTAGAGTGTTCTATGGTGGTCTAGGGTGGTCTAGAGTGTTCTATGGTGGTCTAGGGTGATCTAGAGTGTTCTATGGTGGTCTAGGGTGGTCTAGAGTGTTCTAGGGTGTTCTGGTGTGTTCTGGTGGTCTAGGGTGGTCTAGAGTGTTCTAGGGTGGTCTAGAGTGTTCTAGGGTGTTCTGGTGTGTTCTAGGGTGGTCTAGAGTGTTCTAGGGTGTTCTAGGGTGGTCTAGAGTGTTCTATGGTGGTCTAGGGTGGTCTAGAGGTCTAAGCCGTTGCCTCTGTGAAACATATATCACTGCAGCATGGGTTCAAATCTGTCCCACTGTTGTTTCAGCAAAACGTTCTCCTCTAGCTTTCCTCGCTATAGTCTATCCGGTATGGCCTGCGAACTCAGATGCCCTGTTTCAAGATCACTATGCTTAAAAGGGGATGTAATGGAGAATCTGATCTGTGCAGAGGGACGATGGGTCGGGCCAGTATCCCTGAGAGGGTTGGAGCTGCTGCTGGGCTGTCCTTCCTCCTTTGATGGGTCAGGAGTGATTGACAGGTGGTCACAGATGGGCTCCATATCTAGAGGAGGCTCTTGTGAGGCTACAAGGACTTGTGAAGAGAGAGAGAGGTCAGAGCGAACTCCTCACAACCGTTTACCACTCCACCAGTGCCTCTTGTTCTGCACCAACTCGTCAAATCACATCTCAGTCCCTCTATTGAAAGAGGACTCCCGCATTTGATTGAAACTTGTGGCACAATCTTTGTTTGGGTTCCAAAGAGTTTTGAAGCTTACATTTTCAGACTTCTTTATATAATTACAGTGATGCTGTCTGTCATCCATGGTACTGCCAATAACCTGTCATCCACAGTACTGTCATCCTTCGTACTGTCATCCGCTAACTTCTATCGTGCTGCCATCCACTGTCTTTCTGTCATCCATGGTACTGCCATCCACTGTCTTTCTGTCATCCATGGTACTGCCATCAACTGTCTGTCATCCATGGTACTGCCATCCACTGTCTTTCTGTCATCCATGGTACTGCCATCAACTGTCTGTCATCCATGGTACTGCCATCCCCTGTCTGTCATCCATGGTACTGCCATCCACTGTCTGTCATCCATGGTACTGCCATCCCCTGTCTGTCATCCATGGTACTGCCATCCACTGTCTGTCATCCATGGTACTGCCATCAACTGTCTGTCATCCATGGTACTGCCATCAACTGTCTGACTGTCATCCATGGTACTGCCATCCACTGTCTGTCATCCATGGTACTGCCATCCACTGTCTGTCATCCATGGTACTGCCATCCCCTGTCTGTCATCCATGGTACTGCCATCCACTGTCTTTCTGTCATCCATGGTACTGCCATCAACTGTCTGTCATCCATGGTACTGCCATCCCCTGTCTGTCATCCATGGTACTGCCATCCACTGTCTGGCTGTCATCCATGGTACTGCCATCCACTGTCTGTCTGTCATCCATGGTACTGCCATCCACTGTCTCTGTCATCCACTGTCTTTCTGTCATCCATGGTACTGCCATCAACTGTCTTTCTGTCATCCATGGTACTGCCATCAACTGTCTGTCATCCATGGTACTGCCATCTGTCTGTCATACATGGTACTGCCTTCAGTCTGTTATCCACCGTACTGCCATCAACTGTCTTTCTGTCATCCATCGTACTGCCATCAACTGTCTTTCTGTCATCCATCGTACTGCCATCCACTATCTGTCTGTTATCCATCGTACTGCCATCAATTGTCTGTCTGTCGACTATTGGTTATTTATCACCATCATTATCCCATCATCATGTTCAGAGGTCATTCTTGGGACATGCCTGCCATTGTTGTGGGTGCTGACCAATTAGTCGCTAGGTCAGCATTGTTTCTTAACCCTGGCCCGCCAACGTTACACATTGTGGTTCTAGCCCTGCATTAGAAACCCTGATTCAACTTATTCTATGAATGCACACATCTCAAGTTAAGATTCCACCAGCAGTTATATATAACAGCTATCTTTTTAGTTATCAGTATGTTAATTCTCTATTGCCCCCGACATCAGTGTTGGTATGAGCCAGAACGCCCCCCCCCCCCTGGGCAGCAGGGGTATTTGGATGCTACCACAGGTCAGGCCATCCTTGGGTGGCGATAGTTGGGGGTTACGAGCCCCTGTGGAGGGGTGTGAATGGTCCCAACAGGATTAGCCATAGAGCCTGGCTGTAGCGCCGGTGTTTGTGTGGTGGCTGGCTGTAGGGCCGGTGTTCATATAGAGCCTGGCTGTAGGGCCGGTGTTTGTGTGGTGGCTGGCTGTAGGGCCGGTGTTCGTATGGTGCCTGGCTGTAGGGCCGGTGTTCATATAGAGCCTGGCTGTAGGGCCGGTGTTCATATAGAGCCTGGCTGTAGGGCCGGTGTTCGTATAGAGCCTGGCTGTAGGGCCGGTGTTCATATAGAGCCTGGCTGTAGGGCCGGTGTTCCTATGGTGCCTGGCTGTAGGGCCGGTGTTCATATAGAGCCTGGCTGTAGGGCCGGTGTTCATATAGAACCTGGCAGTAGGGACGGTGTTTGTGTGGTGGCTGGCTGTAGGGCCGGTGTTCGTATGGTGCCTGGCTGTAGGGCCGGTGTTCGTATGGTGCCTGGCTGTAGGGCCGGTGTTCATATAGAGCCTGGCTGTAGGGCCGGTGTTCGTATAGAGCCTGGCTGTAGGGCCGGTGTTCGTATAGAGCCTGGCTGTAGGGCCGGTGTTCATATAGAGCCTGGCTGTAGGGCCGGTGTTCGTATAGAGCCTGGCTGTAGGGCCGGTGTTCGTATAGAGCCTGGCTGTAGGGCCGGTGTTCGTATAGAGCCTGGCTGTAGGGCCGGTGTTCATATAGAGCCTGGCTGTAGGGCCGGTGTTCATATGGTGCCACGCTACACTAACTACTGTTCAAAGGGAGCTGGGTGCAGCCCACCGGCACTGTCATTTCCTCAGGGTCCTCCCAGTTCCTTTAATCACACAATCACACAGGCAGAAACCATAGCACTCTGTCCTCAACATGTGGTTTTGCTATTAATTGATCTCTCCGGGATGCCAAGCCTTCATTGTGCCCAGGACCTCAGCTCATTTACCACCTGCATAAAGCCAAGTTATCATTACTCATTGAGTATTTATTACTACTTGTTTTGATGTTCTATTCTCTCTGCATTTTACTATTAGTCTACACACGTTGTTTACAAAGCATATGACAAATACCAAGTGCTTTCATTTGATTTCTAGAGATCTCTGACCTTGGATGAGTGGGTTCCACTCCCACCCGACCCTCCTTGTTGATCAATGTGATCCATATGAACCAACATTAATGGTTTGAGCTGTTCAAAGTACATTTGGTTGTTTGATCTGGACTTCAGAATCCTCTTGGTGCTAAACGTGTTTGTGTTTCAGATTTCATCTGTATGATTCTGTTACACTCTTATGGATCTCATATCGAGTCAGTGGAACGTACTTACTTTAAAGTACTACTTATGGAGTTTTCTTTGGTGTCTGTACTTTACTTTACTATTTATATTTCTACATCACGATACTGTATTCCTTAGTAAAAATAAGGTTATTTTTACTCCGTACATTTTCCCTGACACCCAAAAGTACTCGTTACATTTTGACAGGAAAATGTTCCAATTCACACACTCATCAAGAGTACATCCCTGGTCGTCCCTACTTCCTCTGATCTGGCGGACTCACTAAACACACATGCTTAGTTTGTAAATGATGTCTGAGTGTTGGAGTATGCCCCTAGCTATCTGTAAATGATGTCTGAGTGTTGGAGTATGCCCCTAGCTATCTGTAAATGATGTCTGAGTGTTGGAGTATGCCCCTAGCTATCTGTAAATGATGTCTGAGTGTTGGAGTATGCCCCTGGCTATCTGTAAATGATGTCTGAGTGTTGGAGTATGCCCCTAGCTATCTGTAAATGATGTCTGAGTGTTGGAGTATGCCCCTGGCTATCTGTAAATGATGTCTGAGTGTTGGAGTATGCCCCTGGCTATCTGTAAATGATGTCTGAGTGTTGGAGTATGCCCCTAGCTATCTGTAAATGATGTCTGAGTGTTGGAGTATGCCCCTAGCTATCTGTAAATGATGTCTGAGTGTTGGAGTGTGACCCTAGCTATCTGTAAATGATGTCTGAGTGTTGGAGTGTGACCCTAGCTATCTGTAAATTATGTCTGAGTGTTGGAGTATGCCCCTAGCTATCTGTAAATGATGTCTGAGTGTTGGAGTATGCCCCTAGCTATCTGTAAATGATGTCTGAGTGTTGGAGTATGCCCCTAGCTATCTGTAAATGATGTCTGAGTGTTGGAGTATGCCCCTAGCTATCTGTAAATGATGTCTGAGTGTTGGAGTATGCCCCTAGCTATCTGTAAATGATGTCTGAGTGTTGGAGTATGCCCCTGGCTATCTGTAAATGATGTCTGAGTGTTGGAGTGTGCCCCTAGCTATCTGTAAATGATGTCTGAGTGTTGGAGTGTGCCCCTAGCTATCTGTAAATGATGTCTGAGTGTTGGAGTATGCCCCTAGCTATCTGTAAATGATGTCTGAGTGTTGGAGTGTGCCCCTGGCTATCTGTAAATGATGTCTGAGTGTTGGAGTGTGCCCCTAGCTATCTGTAAATGATGTCTGAGTGTTGGAGTATGCCCCTAGCTATCTGTAAATGATGTCTGAGTGTTGGAGTATGCCCCTAGCTATCTGTAAATGATGTCTGAGTGTTGGAGTATGCCCCTAGCTATCTGTAAATGATGTCTGAGTGTTGGAGTGTGCCCCTGGCTATCTGTAAATGATGTCTGAGTGTTGGAGTATGCCCCTAGCTATCTGTAAATGATGTCTGAGTGTTGGAGTATGCCCCTAGCTATCTGTAAATGATGTCTGAGTGTTGGAGTATGCCCCTAGCTATCTGTAAATGATGTCTGAGTGTTGGAGTGTGCCCCTAGCTATCTGTAAATGATGTCTGAGTGTTGGAGTATGCCCCTGGCTATCTGTAAATGATGTCTGAGTGTTGGAGTATGCCCCTAGCTATCTGTAAATGATGTCTGAGTGTTGGAGTATGCCCCTAGCTATCTGTAAATGATGTCTGAGTGTTGGAGTATGCCCCTAGCTATCTGTAAATGATGTCTGAGTGTTGGAGTATGCCCCTAGCTATCTGTAAATGATGTCTGAGTGTTGGAGTATGCCCCTAGCTATCTGTAAATGATGTCTGAGTGTTGGAGTATGCCCCTAGCTATCTGTAAATGATGTCTGAGTGTTGGAGTGTGCCCCTAGCTATCTGTAAATGATGTCTGAGTGTTGGAGTATGCCCCTAGCTATCTGTAAATGATGTCTGAGTGTTGGAGTATGCCCCTAGCTATCTGTAAATGATGTCTGAGTGTTGGAGTGTGCCCCTGGCTATCTGTAAATGATGTCTGAGTGTTGGAGTATGCCCCTGGCTATCTGTAAATGATGTCTGAGTGTTGGAGTATGCCCCTGGCTATCTGTAAATGATGTCTGAGTGTTGGAGTATGCCCCTGGCTATCTGTAAATGATGTCTGAGTGTTGGAGTATGCCCCTGGCTATCTGTAAATAATGTCTGAGTGTTGGAGTATGCCCCTAGCTATCTGTAAATGATGTCTGAGTGTTGGAGTATGCCCCTAGCTATCTGTAAATGATGTCTGAGTGTTGGAGTATGCCCCTAGCTATCTGTAAATGATGTCTGAGTGTTGGAGTATGCCCCTAGCTATCTGTAAATGATGTCTGAGTGTTGGAGTGTGACCCTAGCTATCTGTAAATGATGTCTGAGTGTTGGAGTGTGACCCTAGCTATCTGTAAATGATGTCTGAGTGTTGGAGTATGCCCCTAGCTATCTGTAAATGATGTCTGAGTGTTGGAGTATGCCCCTAGCTATCTGTAAATGATGTCTGAGTGTTGGAGTATGCCCCTAGCTATCTGTAAATGATGTCTGAGTGTTGGAGTATGCCCCTAGCTATCTGTAAATGATGTCTGAGTGTTGGAGTATGCCCCTAGCTATCTGTAAATGATGTCTGAGTGTTGGAGTGTGACCCTAGCTATCTGTAAATGATGTCTGAGTGTTGGAGTATGCCCCTAGCTATCTGTAAATGATGTCTGAGTGTTGGAGTATGCCCCTAGCTATCTGTAAATGATGTCTGAGTGTTGGAGTGTGCCCCTAGCTATCTGTAAATGATGTCTGAGTGTTGGAGTATGCCCCTAGCTATCTGTAAATGATGTCTGAGTGTTGGAGTATGCCCCTAGCTATCTGTAAATGATGTCTGAGTGTTGGAGTGTGCCCCTGGCTATCTGTAAATGATGTCTGAGTGTTGGAGTATGCCCCTGGCTATCTGTAAATGATGTCTGAGTGTTGGAGTATGCCCCTGGCTATCTGTAAATGATGTCTGAGTGTTGGAGTATGCCCCTGGCTATCTGTAAATGATGTCTGAGTGTTGGAGTATGCCCCTGGCTATCTGTAAATGATGTCTGAGTGTTGGAGTATGCCCCTAGCTATCTGTAAATGATGTCTGAGTGTTGGAGTATGCCCCTAGCTATCTGTAAATGATGTCTGAGTGTTGGAGTATGCCCCTAGCTATCTGTAAATGATGTCTGAGTGTTGGAGTGTGCCCCTGGCTATCTGTAAATGATGTCTGAGTGTTGGAGTATGCCCATAGCTATCTGTAAATGATGTCTGAGTGTTGGAGTATGCCCCTAGCTATCTGTAAATGATGTCTGAGTGTTGGAGTATGCCCCTAGCTATCTGTAAATGATGTCTGAGTGTTGGAGTATGCCCCTAGCTATCTGTAAATGATGTCTGAGTGTTGGAGTATGCCCCTGGCTAAAACACCATCTGTGCCGTCTGGTTTGCTTGATATAACGATTTTGAAATGATTTCCAGTTTTACATTTACTTTTAAAACCAAATAGTTTTTCATTTTTACTCAAGTAGTATTTTACATGGTGACTTTCAGTTTTACTTGAGTCATTTTCTATTAAAACATCTTTACTTTCACTACAGTATGGTATAAAAGAGGTACTTTTCCCACCAATGCTCATTGCCCTGATAATTGTCAGTAAAGTGTCTTGTGGACCCAGTGCCTGAGTAAATCCAGCCGACTGACTGTGGCAGAATGTTCCCTGATTCAACAGGTGATAGTTTTTTTCTGAACATATGCATTTGGTCATCTCACAATACATCTAAATGAGTCCTGTGAGTCCTTTCAGACCAAGGACATCTATTTATTCTGTTCCCATGAGCCCTGGTCTGTGGAAGGGCATTCTCCTGCTGCCCCCCAAACCCCTCTTCATCAACACAGCAGAGCTAGGCAAACAAGACCCAGGGTCCAGCCAATTTGTTCGGACAAATGTAGGGATTTGGGGGCCACCACGGGCTTCGCAGGGAACGAGTGCTAAGTGTTTGTGTGCCAAGCAGCACCAACCCCTGATCCACCAAAGCCAGTCCATTCACTATGCTGTTTGTCTGTCCGTGTGGATGACAACTTGAACCTGACTATGGCTACAGACCAGACCTGTGAAAAGAGGGTTTTTCTCCTGTTACATCTCTCTCATTCCCTCTCCGTTTCCAACTCCTCCTCTCCTCTATCCTTTCCCTACTTCCCCTCTGCCCTTATTCCCTATCTCCTATCCTTTCCCCACTCACCTTTTCTCTCACTCCCTCTCTCCTATCCATTTCCCACTCCTCCTCTCTCCTATCCATTTCCCACTCCGCCTCTCTCCTATCTGTTTCCCAATCCCCCTCTCTCCTATCTGTTTCCCACTCCTCCTCTCTCCTATCCGTTTCCCACTCCTCCTCTCTGTCACTCCCTCTCTCCTATCTGTTTCCCACTCCCCCTCTCTGTCACTCCCTCTCTCCTATCCATTTCCCAGTCCCTCTCTCTCTCATTCCTCTTTGCCTCACCACCTTATAATGGGGCCAATCCATTATCATCATAATGTAAAATGTAGCAAATGTGATAAATTAATGAATTCAAATTATTTTTCTTTACCCCCCCCCCCTCGTTCTTAGCTCAATTGAGTTGGCAGGTTCGGTGGGTGGCTGCTAGCGGGGGGTTGGGGGGGGTGTCCCCCCCCCCACAATAGGCCGAGGCCTCAGTGTATTAGTACAAGTGGCTCCAGACAATCTGATAGGTGGCTGGTCCTCGCGAATCGGAGGAGCGGGCCTCCCTGGCATGCTGATCAGTGGATTAGGCCGGGCGGCAGCATCAGGTCAAGAGCACCACGAAGAAAGGGAAAGGCATGCGGGGGAAGATGAGGTACACGCGGGTCCCACACTACAGTTTCAACCCGAACCACTTGTCCAGGCTGGGTTTTCTCCTCTCCTCCAGGAGAATACGGTGGCATGGTACAGGGATGGATTATCAGTCATCAGGTATTCAGACCTGATTACTGTGTTAAATCTGTCTGCTGGAGAGGCCTTTCACCTGTGGTGTTAGTTACTTTGAAATGAAAATAGATGCTTGTGTAACACACAGAACAGTCACACCTCGGCAGACTGGGGGAAAAGTTGAGATGAGATGAAGAAGTTTAAGGGGCTTTTATGAGGGAACCGGATGAAGCAACAGGTTTGTGACCACTGACTACACAAGCAACGAGCCTTCAGAAAGAGCAAACCCACGCAGGAACTCGGACAATCACAAAACCTTCTCTGGGGTGGTAATTGTTCAGGCCACTTTGCTAAACAGCTGCCTTCATTACCACCCCAGAGTAGGGGAGGTAGAGGCCCAGGGAGCGTGTCCTGTCCCTGTCTCTGAATGAATGCACCCCAATGTTGACCCTGCTGGCTCCCCACCCGCTCCTCTCTCCTGGGGAGCCTTGTTAGGCCCGGCAGGGGGTCCCAGCTTCCTCTAGGGCTGTTCCTGGGGGCATCAGAGTGAATGTGGGGGGGGCAGGACATTAGCAGATAAAATATGACCTCTAATCTACATATGATGACTTTAATTCCAAAACGCTATATATCCATTTTCAGATATGTTCGTGA
This sequence comes from Oncorhynchus kisutch, assembly GCF_002021735.2. Taxonomy (NCBI): domain Eukaryota; kingdom Metazoa; phylum Chordata; class Actinopteri; order Salmoniformes; family Salmonidae; genus Oncorhynchus; species Oncorhynchus kisutch. Next base: position 75,045,467 of record NC_034175.2, on the reverse strand, counting down.
ATTAGCTTTTATTGTTCAAAGATATTATGAAATAGGTTGTTTTTTTCACTATCTAATCATGAGGCATGGGGGTGGTCAATGACAGACATGTATTTGTTTGAATCTATCACTTGATGTGTTTAATTTCAGAGAGACAAATAATCATATTTTTTTTGCAAAATGCCATATATCCGCCTCACTTTCAAATAAATAAGTAGTACTGCGAGGTTTTACACAGTCAAAATCTAACAAAAAAAACATTTAAAATAAAATAAAGACCTGTACAAACAATACATTAGTGACAATATAAAGTATAAAGTATAAATATAAAGTTATTAAATATCTGTCTGTAAACATTTAAGTCATTTCGCAGATGCTCTTATCCAGAGCGACTTACAGTTAGGGCCCGAATCAGATCTTGGTTTTCATACTTACCTTAATGCGTAACGGGCTTTGCAGGCGTGATTCCCTTATGCGTGCTTAATACTTTTCATTTAACCGCTGAAAACCCTCCCACTTGCTGGCCAACAGATTTTCTAGTGGAGTTTTCATTCAATTAGGTTTTCAGTCCATTTATCTTAATCCATCCCTTTAATATATACTGTTCACCTTTAGTTTGAGTTTTGTGGACTGACCCATTAGATAGATACATTGAGAGAAAAGCCCTCTAAATATTTATATTCCTCTCCTTTTCAGCACCAATTGGTAGATTTAAAAATACTCTGATCTTGTATATTATTTAGGGTTAGGAATGTATGTATGAATCATAAAAAAACAGACTTGGAGAGCCTTTACTATAAGGGCACAAGGCGAGACCCAAATGCAGACACAGGAGGCAGATGGTTGAGCTCCGATATTTATTATACCACAAGGGGTAGGCAAAAGGCTGGTCGGGGACAGGCGAGAGTTCATAAACCAGGTCCGAGTCAAAGTCAGTACCAGGCGATAGGCAGACTCGAGGTCAGGACATGCAGGGGTTCAGTGATGAGATCCGAGTCCAAACAGTACAAGGGGATAGGCAGGCTCGAGGTCAGAACAGGCAAGGGTCAAAACCAGGAGGGCTAGCGAAAAACAGAGACTTGAAAAGGTAGGAGCTAGGAAAAATGCTGATTGACTTAGAAAAACGGGGTGTGGGCGGTGGAAGTCGGTGATGAGTACTGCATCCAGGATGTCTCTAACCCAGCACCTCTCTTCCGGGCCGTAACCCTCCCAGTCAACCAGGTACCTGAAACCCCTGACCTGAGGTCGAACACCCGGATACGTCTCTCCGTGGATGCCGGATGGCCATCGATGACACGGGGAGGAGGGGTGGGCCTGGAGACATAAGACAAAGTGCTGTGAGACAGTGGAAGGTCCCGTGTAGAAAGCCATACCCTCTGCCCATTGCGGTAGCGGAGAGCTGGAGACCGGCGGCGGTCCGCTTGTCGATGATACCTGGAGTTGGTCTTGAGAAGTGCCGCCCGAGCTCTTCTCTAAATATGTTGACAGCGGTGGACAAACATCTGAAAAGGGGAGACTCCCATGGCTGAAAAGGGAAGGGTGTTCCGGGCATACTCCACCCAGAGCAGGTGTTGGCTCCAGGTAGTGGGGTTGGTTGAGACCAGGCATCTTAGGGTGGTTTCCAGGTCCTGGTTAGCTCGCTCCGAATGGTCTTTGGATTGGGGATGCACACTGTGCACAAGGCGACGAAGGGAAAGACGTCAGGAGCCATTGTGGGCTACCAGAAACGTTGTCTGAGGAAGGCTAGGGCACGACAGGAACCTGGATGACAGGTCAGCCTGGAGGAAAAAGCCCATTCCAGGACCCGGGACCGGATTGAGTTAGGGAAAAACAACCTGTTAGCCGGGCCCCCTTCAGGTTCAGGCTGGGAACATCGTGCCTTGTGGACCAAGGTTTCAATTCCCCAATCCACTGAAGTCGCAAGGCATGAGGTAGGGTGAATGGTTTCGGACCGAGGGTGTGGCAGAGGAACTGCATAGGCGGGAGAGGGTGTCAGGCTTCACATGTTTGGACCCTGGGCGGTAGGAAATGGTGAAGTTCAATCTTGTAAACAATAAAGCCCACCAGGCCTGCCTGTAGTTAAGGTGTTTGGCTGTACGGAGATATTCCACATTTTTATGGTCGGTCCAAACCAAGGATGGCTGTTCTGCTCCTTCCAGCCAGTGCCTCCACTCTTCCAGCACCATCTTGACCGCCAGGAGTTCTCGGTTGCCTACATCGTAGTTCCTCTTTGCAGGATTGAGACAATGGGACAGAAAGGAGCAGGGATGGAGCTTTTAGTCCTGGGCAGATTGCTGGGACAGGATGGCCCCCATTCCAACATCAGAAGCATCAACCTCTACCACAAATTGACGGGATGGATGAGGATGGACGAGGATGGGTGCTGTGGTGAACCGATGCTTCAGGTCCACGAAGCCTCTGTCGACAGCTGGAGACCATGAGAACGATAGTTTGGGAGAGGTGAGTGCAGAGAAGGGGCCGCCAGGGTGCTGTAAACCCAAATGAAATGGCGGTAGAAGTTAATGAACCCCAGGAAATGTAACTGCACCCTGGACCTAGTGGGCCTAGTTCGAGGCTAGCTCCAGGCTAACCGGTGCTTGCTTCGGGACAGAGACGTTAGACAGGAGTAGCCATTTGGATAGCAGCTAGGTAGCTGTGATGATCCAGAGGAGAGGTTCAGAGCTTGCGGTAGGAATCCGGAGAAGTGGTAGAGAAAAGCAGACCGATCTGCTCTGGGTGGATATCGTGCTATGCAGGCTGGTAGGAGTTGCCCATGGCAGAGGCTGGCAGTCCGCGTTAATGGTGATGACTGGTAGCAGTGGCTAACTGGCTAGTAGCTAGTTAGCTGGCTAGCTCCTGAAGAAGGAGATTCTGGTTCAAAAGAGTAAAAATAGAAGATCCATACCCCATTGGGTGAGGTGGGTTGCAGGAGAGTATGTTCTGCCTGTAAATGTAAAATGATATATATATATATATATATATACAAAATATATACGAAGAAAGACGATATTAACAAGGGACAGGACAAGATAATCAAAACAGACATCCCCACTGCTACGCCATCTTGGATAATCCCCCAAAAATATTTGTTGTTAGTTGACTAGTTGTTAGTGAAGACTATGACTATGAGCATGTCAGATTCCGTTTCTGGTATTCCAACCGAGTTATTATTATGGGACTGGAAAAGAGCAGAGTAGCAGGCCCAGTGTGGTGCCTTTACCCCATTGTCCTGAAGGTTCCTCATGCCAGCTTTCTCCTGTCACATTAGTGCACGTCAACACAGAGAACCACACAGACACTGCTGCTGCTGCTGCCACACCTACCCTTCTCTACAGAGGCTGAATCACAATCCAACCAGAGAGACTTCTATGTTCCCAGAGCAATAAAGAGTTGCAGATATCTCTGTTCAGAATACTAGTAATATCTCATTGATCCAGAGAGAGTTATGTCTTCCCAGAGCAATAAAGAGTTGCAGATATCTCTGTTCAGAATACTAGTAATATCTCATTGATCCAGAGAGAGTTATGTCTTCCCAGAGCAATAAAGAGTTGCAGATATCTCTGTTCAGAATACTAGTAATATCTCATTGATCCAGAGAGAGTTGTGTCTTCCCAGAGCGATAAAGAGTTGCAGATATCTCTGTTCAGAATACTAGTAATATCTTGCGAACGGACTATGTAACATTATGCAAGATTTTAGTTCCGGGTTAATCGAGATTAGAATACAAACTATAATGCACAGGATTATCATTGAGTACAGGAGATAATTGAGTCAACATTATTTGCATTAGATAAATACATACAGTACCTTTCAGAATGATTAAAATTAATGAAGATTACATCCAGACTGTCCTAATGCAGGTCCACATGTGACCCCTTTGGTTCTGTAATGACCCCATGGAGGTCATCTGTCTATTCCGTCTCTGACCTGATAAAGGAAAAGGTCACGACCCCTTGGAGGGTGTCTCGTAGGTAGGACCGGGCCTCTGGGGAACTCGTCTACCCATAATGCACATGAGGTGGTCAGTCTGGTACTCTGCTAGAGTTCAAAGGTCAGTATCAACGTATGCAAACAGGGGTCGCACTCCCATCTGTCAGTCAGGAGCTGAAGTTCAGGGTCACAGCAGGATCTGGTCAGAGAGGGTAGCTTCAGGTTGAGAAAGCGTTTTAGTGTCCCATTTAGCAGCAGTCACAATACATACAGACAAACATATATATTTACAAACAAGTAGGCTGGATAAGAGCAATGTAATAACATTTCAGAATTATAGGTGTCACTCTGAAGGTCTGTCAGGCCACTCTGTGTCCAACACTATGACCTGTGACCCCTACATATTATGACATCATGGACCCAATGACTTCAGTGCAGATATACTTTGTCTCATTGAGTTGATGACGATGGTGTCATTTCAAAGTCGATTAAATAGCCAGTTGACGAATATGTCAACAAGTGCTTTATAAGTGACTGTGCTCATTGCCACAAATATTTTCATATAAAATATTGAGGTTTTGTTTTATTACATACAGGATAAATGTGTGTGTCTATACATGCAGTCTGTGTCTCTTGTGAGTAGTTAATGAAACAGTGTTCGAGTCTTTTCTTCGACCATTTCTCTGGACAACTTGCGGCCAGTATTTCTATCGCAGCAGACTCTATGGCAGCAGACTCTATCGCAGCAGACTCTATGGCAGCAGACTCTTTGGCAGCAGACTCTATGGCAACAGACTCTATGGCAACAGACTCTATGGCAACAGACTGGATGGCAACAGACTATGGCAACAGACTCTATAGCAACAGACTCTATGGCAACAGACTCTATGGCAACAGACTCTATGGCAACAGACTGAATGGCAACAGACTATGGCAACAGACTCTATGGCAGCAGACTCTATGGCAGCAGACTCTATGGCAGCAGACGCTATGGTAGCAGACTCTATGGTAGCAGATTCTATGGCATCAGACTATGGCAGCAGATTCTATGGCAGCAGACTCTATGGCAGCAGACTTTATGGCAGCAGACTCTATCGCAGCAGACTCTTTGGCAGCAGACTCTATGGCAGCAGACTCTATGGCAGAAGACTCTATCGCAACAGACTCTATTGCAGCAGACTCTATTGCAGCAGAGTCTATGTTAGCAGACTCTATGGCAGCAGACTCTATGGCAGCAGACTCTATGGCAGCGGATTCTATGGCAGCAGATTCTTTGGCAGCAGATCCTATGGTAGCAGATTCTATGGCAGCAGACTCTATGGCAGCTGACTCTATGGCAGCAGACTCTATGGCAGCTAACTCTATGGCAGCAGACTCTATGGCAGCAGACTCTAACACAGCAGATTCTATGGTAGCAGATTCTATGGCAGCAGACTCTTTGGCAGCAGACTCTATGGCAGCAGACTCTATCGAAGCAGACTCTAAGGCAACTGACTCTATCGCAGCAGACTCTATGGCAGCAGATTCTATGGCAGCAGACTCTATGGCAGCAGACTCTATGGCAGCAAACTCTATGGCAGCTAACTCTATGGCAGCAGACTCTATGGCAGCAGACTCTAACACAGCAGATTCTATGGTAGCAGATTCTATGGCAGCAGACTCTTTGGCAGCAGACTCTATGGCAGCAGACTCTATCGCAGTAGACTCTAAGACAACCGACTCTATCACAGCAGACTCTATGGCAGCAGACTCTATGGCAGCGGACTCTATGGCAGCAGATTCTATGGCAGCAGACTCTATGGCAGCAGACTCTATGGCAGCAGACTCTATGGCAGCAGATTCTATGACAGCAGAATCTATGGCAGCAGACTCTATGGCAGCAGATGCTATGGCAACAGACTCTATCGCAGCAGACTCTATGGCAGCGGACTCTATGGCAGCGGACTCTATGGCAGCAGATTCTATGGCAGCAGACTCTATCGCAGCAGACTCTATGGCAGCAGACTCTATGGCAGCAGACTCTATGGCAACAGATTCTATGACAGCAGACTCTATGGCAGCAGACTCTATGGCAGCAGATGCTATGGCAACAGACTCTATCTCAGCCGACTCTATGGCAGCAGACTCTATGGCAGCGGACTCTATGGCAGCAGATTCTATGGCAGCAGACTCTATGGCAGCAGACTCTATGGCAGCAGATGCTATGGCAACAGACTCTATCGCAGCAGACTATATGGCAGCATATTCTATGGCAGCAGACTCTATGGCAGCACACTCTATGGCAGCATATTCTATGGCAACAGATCCTATGGCAGCACACTCTATGGCAGCATATTCTATGGCAGCAGACTCTATCGCAGCAGACTCTAAGGCAGCAGACTCTATGGCAGAATACTCTATGGCAGCAGACTCTATGGCAGCAGACTCTATGGCAGCAGACTCTATGGCAGCGGACTCTAATGCAGCAGATTCTTTGGCAGCAGATCCTATGGTAGCAGATTCTATGGCAGCAGACTCTATGACAGCAGATTCTATGGCAGCAGACTCTATTGCAGCAGATTCTATGGCAGCAGACTCTATGGCAGCTAACTCTATGGCAGCTGACTCTATGGCAGCAGACTCTATGGCAGCTAACTCTATGGCAGCAGACTCTATGGCAGCAGACTCTATCGCAGCAGACTCTAAGGCAACTGACTCTATCGCAGCAGACTCTATGGCAGCAGACTCTATGGCAACAGATTCTATGACAGCAGACTCTATGGCAGCAGACTCTATGGCAGCAGATGCTATGGCAACAGACTCTATCTCAGCCGACTCTATGGCAGCAGACTCTATGGCAGCAGACTCTAAGGCAACTGACTCTATCGCAGCAGACTCTATGGCAGCAGATTCTATGGCAGCAGACTCTATGGCAGCAGACTCTATGGCAGCAGACTCTATGGCAGCAGACTCTATGGCAGCTAACTCTATGGCAGCAGACTCTATGGCAGCAGACTCTAACACAGCAGATTCTATGGTAGCAGATTCTATGGCAGCAGATTCTTTGGCAGCAGACTCTATGGCAGCAGACTCTATGGCAGCAGATGCTATGGCAACAGACTCTATCGCAGCAGACTCTATGGCAGCAGACTCTATGGCAGCAGACTCTATGGCAGCAGATTCTATGACAGCAGAATCTATGGCAGCAGACTCTATGGCAGCAGATGCTATGGCAACAGACTCTATCGCAGCAGACTCTATGGCAGCAGACTCTATGGCAGCAGACTCTATGGCAGCAGACTCTAACACAGCAGATTCTATGGTAGCAGATTCTATGGCAGCAGACTCTTTGGCAGCAGACTCTATGGCAGCAGACTCTATCGCAGCAGACTCTAAGGCAACTGACTCTATCGCAGCAGACTCTATGGCAGCAGATTCTATGGCAGCAGACTCTATGGCAGCAGACTCTATGGCAGCAGACTCTATGGCAGCAGACTCTATGGCAGCTAACTCTATGGCAGCAGACTCTATGGCAGCAGACTCTAACACAGCAGATTCTATGGTAGCAGATTCTATGGCAGCAGATTCTTTGGCAGCAGACTCTATGGCAGCAGACTCTATCGCAGTAGACTCTAAGACAACCGACTCTATCGCAGCAGACTCTATGGCAGCAGACTCTATGGCAACGGACTCTATGGCAGCAGATTCTATGGCAGCAGACTCTATGGCAGCAGACTCTTTGGCAGCAGATGCTATGGCAACAAACTCTATCGCAGCAGACTCTATGGCAGCAGACTCTATGGCAGCAGACTCTATGGCAGCAGATTCTATGACAGCAGAATCTATGGCAGCAGACTCTATGGCAGCAGATGCTATGGCAACAGACTCTATCGCAGCAGACTCTATGGCAGCAGACTCTATGGCAGCGGACTCTATGGCAGCAGATTCTATGGCAGCAGACTCTATCGCAGCAGATTCTATGACAGCAGATGCTATGGCAGCAGACTCTATGGCAACAGATTCTATGACAGCAGACTCTATGGCAGCAGACTCTATGGCAGCAGATGCTATGGCAACAGACTCTATCTCAGCCGACTCTATGGCAGCAGACTCTATTGCAGCGGACTCTATGGCAGCAGATTCTATGGCAGCAGACTCTATGGCAGCAGACTCTATGGCAGCAGATGCTATGGCAACAGACTCTATCGCAGCAGACTCTATTGCAGCGGACTCTATGGCAGCAGATTCTATGGCAGCAGACTCTATGGCAGCAGACTCTATGGCAGCAGATTATTTTGCAGCAGACTCTATGGCAGCAGACTCTATGGAAGCAGACTCTATGGCAGCAGACTCTATGGCAGCATATTCTATGGCAGCAGACTCTATGGCAGCTCACTCTATGGCAGCATATTCTATGGCAGCAGATCCTATGGCAGCACACTCTATGGCAGCATATTCTATGGCAGCAGACTCTATCGCAGCAGACTCTAAGGCAGCAGACTCTATGGCAGAATACTCTATGGCAGCAGACTCTATGGCAGCAGACTCTATGGCAGCAGATCCTATGGCAGCACACTCTATGGCAGCATATTCTATGGCAGCAGACTCTATCGCAGCAGACTCTAAGGCAGCAGACTCTATGGCAGAATACTCTATGGCAGCAGACTCTATGGCAGCAGACTCTATGGCAGCAGACTCTATGGCAGCGGACTCTAATGCAGCAGATTCTTTGGCAGCAGATCCTATGGTAGCAGATTCTATGGCAGCAGACTCTATGACAGCAGATTCTATGGCAGCAGACTCTATTGCAGCAGATTCTATGGCAGCAGACTCTATGGCAGCTAACTCTATGGCAGCTGACTCTATGGCAGCAGACTCTATGGCAGCTAACTCTATGGCAGCAGACTCTATGGCAGCAGACTCTATCGCAGCAGACTCTAAGGCAACTGACTCTATCGCAGCAGACTCTATGGCAGCAGACTCTATGGCAACAGATTCTATGACAGCAGACTCTATGGCAGCAGACTCTATGGCAGCAGATGCTATGGCAACAGACTCTATCTCAGCCGACTCTATGGCAGCAGACTCTATGGCAGCAGACTCTAACACAGCAGATTCTATGGTAGCAGATTCTATGGCAGCAGACTCTTTGGCAGCAGACTCTATGGCAGCAGACTCTATCGCAGCAGACTCTAAGGCAACTGACTCTATCGCAGCAGACTCTATGGCAGCAGATTCTATGGCAGCAGACTCTATGGCAGCAGACTCTATGGCAGCAGACTCTATGGCAGCAGACTCTATGGCAGCTAACTCTATGGCAGCAGACTCTATGGCAGCAGACTCTAACACAGCAGATTCTATGGTAGCAGATTCTATGGCAGCAGATTCTTTGGCAGCAGACTCTATGGCAGCAGACTCTATCGCAGTAGACTCTAAGACAACCGACTCTATCGCAGCAGACTCTATGGCAGCAGACTCTATGGCAGCGGACTCTATGGCAGCAGATTCTATGGCAGCAGACTCTATGGCAGCAGACTCTATGGCAGCAGATGCTATGGCAACAGACTCTATCGCAGCAGACTCTATGGCAGCAGACTCTATGGCAGCAGACTCTATGGCAGCAGATTCTATGACAGCAGAATCTATGGCAGCAGACTCTATGGCAGCAGATGCTATGGCAACAGACTCTATCGCAGCAGACTCTATGGCAGCAGACTCTATGGCAGCGGACTCTATGGCAGCAGATTCTATGGCAGCAGACTCTATCGCAGCAGACTCTATGGCAGCAGACTCTATGGCAGCAGACTCTATGGCAACAGATTCTATGACAGCAGACTCTATGGCAGCAGACTCTATGGCAGCAGATGCTATGGCAACAGACTCTATCTCAGCCGACTCTATGGCAGCAGACTCTATGGCAGCAGACTCTAACACAGCAGATTCTATGGTAGCAGATTCTATGGCAGCAGACTCTTTGGCAGCAGACTCTATGGCAGCAGACTCTATCGCAGCAGACTCTAAGGCAACTGACTCTATCGCAGCAGACTCTATGGCAGCAGATTCTATGGCAGCAGACTCTATGGCAGCAGACTCTATGGCAGCAGACTCTATGGCAGCAGACTCTATGGCAGCTAACTCTATGGCAGCAGACTCTATGGCAGCAGACTCTAACACAGCAGATTCTATGGTAGCAGATTCTATGGCAGCAGATTCTTTGGCAGCAGACTCTATGGCAGCAGACTCTATCGCAGTAGACTCTAAGACAACCGACTCTATCGCAGCAGACTCTATGGCAGCAGACTCTATGGCAGCGGACTCTATGGCAGCAGATTCTATGGCAGCAGACTCTATGGCAGCAGACTCTTTGGCAGCAGATGCTATGGCAACAAACTCTATCGCAGCAGACTCTATGGCAGCAGACTCTATGGCAGCAGACTCTATGGCAGCAGATTCTATGACAGCAGAATCTATGGCAGCAGACTCTATGGCAGCAGATGCTATGGCAACAGACTCTATCGCAGCAGACTCTATGGCAGCAGACTCTATGGCAGCGGACTCTATGGCAGCAGATTCTATGGCAGCAGACTCTATCGCAGCAGATTCTATGACAGCAGATGCTATGGCAGCAGACTCTATGGCAACAGATTCTATGACAGCAGACTCTATGGCAGCAGACTCTATGGCAGCAGATGCTATGGCAACAGACTCTATCTCAGCCGACTCTATGGCAGCAGACTCTATTGCAGCGGACTCTATGGCAGCAGATTCTATGGCAGCAGACTCTATGGCAGCAGACTCTATGGCAGCAGATGCTATGGCAACAGACTCTATCGCAGCAGACTCTATGGCAGCAGACTCTATGGCAGCAGACTCTATGGCAGCAGACTCTATGGCAGCAGATTATTTTGCAGCAGACTCTATGGCAGCAGACTCTATGGAAGCAGACTCTATGGCAGCAGACTCTATGGCAGCATATTCTATGGCAGCAGACTCTATGGCAGCTCACTCTATGGCAGCATATTCTATGGCAGCAGATCCTATGGCAGCACACTCTATGGCAGCATATTCTATGGCAGCAGACTCTATCGCAGCAGACTCTAAGGCAGCAGACTCTATGGCAGAATACTCTATGGCAGCAGACTCTATGGCAGCAGACTCTATGGCAGCAGACTCTATGGCAGCGGACTCTAATGCAGCAGATTCTTTGGCAGCAGATCCTATGGTAGCAGATTCTATGGCAGCAGACTCTATGACAGCAGATTCTTTGGCAGCAGACTCTATTGCAGCAGATTCTATGGCAGCAGACTCTATGGCAGCTAACTCTATGGCAGCAGACTCTATGGCAGCAGACTCTAACGCAGCAAATTCTATGGTAGCAGATTCTATGGCAGCAGACTCTAATGTAGCAGATTCTATGGTAGCAGACTCTATGGCAACAGACTCTATGGCAACAGACTGGATGGCAACAGACTATGGCAACAGACTCTATGGCAGCAGACTCTATGGCAGCAGACTCTATGGCAGCAGACTCTATGGCAGCAGACTCTATGGTAGCAGACTCTATGGTAGCAGATTCTATGGCATCAGACTATGGCAGCAGATTCTATGGCAGCAGACTCTATGGCAGCAGACTTTTTTTTATTTTATTTTTATTTTACCTTTATTTAACCAGGTAGGCAAGTTGAGAACAAGTTCTCATTTACAATTGCGACCTGGCCAAGATAAAGCAAAGCAGTTCGACAGATAAAACGACACAGAGTTACACATGGAGTAAAAACAAACATACAGTCAATAATGCAGTATAAACAAGTCTATATACAATGTGAGCAAATGAGGTGAGAAGGGAGGTAAAGGCAAAAAAGGCCATGATGGCAAAGTAAGTACAATATAGCAAGTAAAATACTGGAATGGTAGTTTTGCAATGGAAGAATGTGCAAAGTAGAAATAAAAAATTATGGGGTGCAAAGCAGCAAAATAAATAAATAAATAAAAATTAAATACAGTTGGGAAAGAGGTAGTTGTTTGGGCTAAATTATAGGTGGGCTATGTACAGGTGCAGTAATCTGTGAGCTGCTCTGACAGTTGGTGCTTAAAGCTAGTGAGGGAGATAAGTGTTTCCAGTTTCAGAGATTTTTGTAGTTCGTTCCAGTCATTGGCAGCAGAGAACTGGAAGGAGAGGCGGCCAAAGAAAGAATTGGTTTTGGGGGTGACTAGAGAGATATACCTGCTGGAGCGTGTGCTACAGGTGGGAGATGCTATGGTGACCAGCGAGCTGAGATAAGGGGGGACTTTACCTAGCAGGGTCTTGTAGATGACATGGAGCCAGTGGGTTTGGCGACGAGTATGAAGCGAGGGCCAGCCAACGAGAGCGTACAGGTCGCAATGGTGGGTAGTATATGGGGCTTTGGTGATAAAACGGATTGCACTGTGATAGACTGCATCCAATTTGTTGAGTAGGGTATTGGAGGCTATTTTGTAAATGACATCGCCAAAGTCGAGGATTGGTAGGATGGTCAGTTTTACAAGGGTATGTTTGGCAGCATGAGTGAAGGATGCTTTGTTGTGAAATAGGAAGCCAATTCTAGATTTAACTTTGGATTGGAGATGTTTGATATGGGTCTGGAAGGAGAGTTTACAGTCTAACCAGACACCTAAGTATTTGTAGTTGTCCACGTATTCTAAGTCAGAGCCGTCCAGAGTAGTGATGTTGGACAGGCGGGTAGGTGCAGGTAGCGATCGGTTGAAGAGCATGCATTTAGTTTTACTTGTATTTAAGAGCAATTGGAGGCCACGGAAGGAGAGTTGTATGGCATTGAAGCTTGCCTGGAGGGTTGTTAACACAGTGTCCAAAGAAGGGCCGGAAGTATACAGAATGGTGTCGTCTGCGTAGAGGTGGATCAGGGACTCACCAGCAGCAAGAGCGACCTCATTGATGTATACAGAGAAGAGAGTCGGTCCAAGAATTGAACCCTGTGGCACCCCCATAGAGACTGCCAGAGGTCCGGACAGCAGACCCTCCGATTTGACACACTGAACTCTATCAGAGAAGTAGTTGGTGAACCAGGCGAGGCAATCATTTGAGAAACCAAGGCTGTCGAGTCTGCCGATGAGGATATGGTGATTGACAGAGTCGAAAGCATTGGCCAGATCAATGAATACGGCTGCACAGTAATGTTTCTTATCGATGGCGGTTAAGATATCGTTTAGGACCTTGAGCGTGGCTGAGGTGCACCCATGACCAGCTCTGAAACCGGATTGCATAGCAGAGAAGGTATGGTGAGATTCGAAATGGTCGGTAATCTGTTTGTTGACTTGGCTTTCGAAGACCTTAGAAAGGCACGGTAGGATAGATATAGGTCTGTAGCAGTTTGGGTCAAGAGTGTCCCCCCCTTTGAAGAGGGGGATGACCGCAGCTGCTTTCCAATCTTTGGGAATCTCAGACGACACGAAAGAGAGGTTGAACAGGCTAGTAATAGGGGTGGCAACAATTTCGGCAGATAATTTTAGAAAGAAAGGGTCCAGATTGTCTAGCCCGGCTGATTTGTAGGGGTCCAGATTTTGCTGCTCTTTCAGAACATCAGCTGAATGGATTTGGGAGAAGGAGAAATGGGGAAGGCTTGGGCGAGTTGCTGTTGGGGGTGCAGTGCTGTTGTCCGGGGTAGGAGTAGCCAGGTGGAAAGCATGGCCAGCCGTAGAAAAATGCTTATTGAAATTCTCAATTATGGTGGATTTATCAGTGGTGACAGTGTTTCCTATCTTCAGTGCAGTGGGCAGCTGGGAGGAGGTGTTCTTATTCTCCATGGACTTTACAGTGTCCCAGAACTTTTTTGAGTTAGTGTTGCAGGAAGCAAATTTCTGCTTGAAAAAGCTAGCCTTGGCTTTTCTAACTGCCTGTGTATAATGATTTCTAGCTTCCCTGAACAGCTGCATATCACGGGGGCTGTTCGATGCTAATGCAGAACGCCATAGGATGTTTTTGTGTTGGTTAAGGGCAGTCAGGTCTGGGGAGAACCAAGGGCTATATCTGTTCCTGGTTCTAAATTTCTTAAATGGGGCATGTTTATTTAAGATGGTTAGGAAGGCATTTTTAAAAAATATCCAGGCATCCTCTACTGACGGGATGAGATCAATATCCTTCCAGGATACCCCGGCCAGGTCGATTAGAAAGGCCTGCTCGCAGAAGTGTTTCAGGGAGCGTTTTACAGTGATGAGTGGAGGTCGTTTGACCGCTGACCCATTACGGATGCAGGCAATGAGGCAGTGATCGCTGAGATCTTGGTTGAAGACAGCAGAGGTGTATTTAGAGGGGAAGTTGGTTAGGATGATATCTATGAGGGTGCCCGTGTTTAAGGTTTTGGGGAGGTACCTGGTAGGTTCATTGATTATTTGTGTGAGATTGAGGGCATCAAGTTTAGATTGTAGGATGGCTGGGGTGTTAAGCATGTTCCAGTTTAGGTCGCCTAGCAGCACGAACTCTGAAGATAGATGGGGGGCAATCAGTTCACATATGGTGTCCAGAGCACAGCTGGGGGCAGAGGGTGGTCTATAGCAGGCGGCAACGGTGAGAGACTTGTTTTTAGAGAGGTGGATTTTTAAAAGTAGAAGTTCAAATTGTTTGGGTACAGACCTGGATAGTAGGACAGAACTCTGCAGGCTATCTTTGCAGTAGATTGCAACACCGCCCCCTTTGGCAGTTCTATCTTGTCTGAAAATGTTGTAGTTTGGAATTAAAATGTCTGAGTTTTTGGTGGTCTTCCTAAGCCAGGATTCAGACACAGCTAGAACATCCGGGTTGGCAGAGTGTGCTAAAGCAGTGAATAGAACAAACTTAGGGAGGAGGCTTCTAATGTTAACATGCATGAAACCAAGGCTATTACGGTTACAGAAGTCGTCAAAAGAGAGCGCCTGGGGAATAGGAGTGGAGCTAGGCACTGCAGGGCCTGGATTCACCTCTACATCGCCAGAGGAACATAGGAGGAGTAGAATAAGGGTACGGCTAAAAGCTATGAGAATTGGTCGTCTAGAACGTCTGGAACATAGAGTAAAAGGAGGTTTCTGGGGGCGATAAAATAGCATCAAGGTATAATGTACAGACAAATGTATGGTAGGATGTGAATACAGTGGAGGTAAACCTAGGTATTGAGTGATGAAGAGAGAGATATTGTCTCTAGAAACATCGTTGAAACCAGGAGATGTCATTGCATGCAGCAATGACAGCAGCAGACTCTATCGCAGCAGACTCTAAGACAACCGACTCTATCCCAGCAGACTCTATGGCAGCAGACTATATGGCAGCAGACTCTATGGCAGCAGATGCTATGGCAACAGACTCTATCGCAGCAGACTCTATGGCAGCAGACTCTATGGCAGCGGACTCTATGGCAGCAGATGCTATGGCAACAGACTCTATCGCAGCCGACTCTATGGCAGCAGACTCTATGGCAGCGGACTCTATGGCAGCAGATTCTATGGCAGCAGACTCTATGGCAGCAGACTCTATGGCAGCAGATGCTATGGCAACAGACTCTATCGCAGCAGACTCTATGGCAGCAGACTCTATCGCAGCAGACTCTATGGCAGCAGACTCTATGGCAGCAGACTCTATGGCAGCAGACTCTATGGCAGCAGATTATTTTGCAGCAGACTCTATGGCAGCAGACTCTATGGCAGCAGACTCTATGGCAGCAGACTCTATGGCAGCAGATTCTATGGCAGCAGACTCTATGGCAGCAGACTCTATGGCAGCAGATGCTATGGCAACAGACTCTATCGCAGCAGACTATATGGCAGCATATTCTATGGCAGCAGACTCTATGGCAGCACACTCTATGGCAGCATATTCTATGGCAACAGATCCTATGGCAGCACACTCTATGGCAGCATATTCTATGGCAGCAGACTCTATCGCAGCAGACTCTAAGGCAGCAGACTCTATGGCAGAATACTCTATGGCAGCTAACTCTATGGCAGCAGACTCTATGGCAGCAGACTCTATGGCAGCGGACTCTAATGCAGCAGATTCTTTGGCAGCAGATCCTATGGTAGCAGATTCTATGGCAGCAGACTCTATGACAGCAGATTCTATGGCAGCAGACTCTATTGCAGCAGATTCTATGGCAGCAGACTCTATGGCAGCTAACTCTATGGCAGCTGACTCTATGGCAGCAGACTCTATGGCAGCTAACTCTATGGCAGCAGACTCTATGGCAGCAGACTCTAACACAGCAGATTCTATGGTAGCAGATTCTATGGCAGCAGACTCTTTGGCAGCAGACTCTATGGTAGCAGACTCTATCGCAGCAGACTCTAAGGCAACTGACTCTATCGCAGCAGACTCTATGGCAGCAGACTCTATGGCAACAGATTCTATGACAGCAGACTCTATGGCAGCAGACTCTATGGCAGCAGATGCTATGGCAACAGACTCTATCTCAGCCGACTCTATGGCAGCAGACTCTATGGCAGCAGACTCTAACACAGCAGATTCTATGGTAGCAGATTCTATGGCAGCAGACTCTTTGGCAGCAGACTCTATGGCAGCAGACTCTATCGCAGCAGACTCTAAGGCAACTGACTCTATCGCAGCAGACTCTATGGCAGCAGATTCTATGGCAGCAGACTCTATGGCAGCAGACTCTATGGCAGCAGACTCTATGGCAGCAGACTCTATGGCAGCTAACTCTATGGCAGCAGACTCTATGGCAGCAGACTCTAACACAGCAGATTCTATGGTAGCAGATTCTATGGCAGCAGATTCTTTGGCAGCAGACTCTATGGCAGCAGACTCTATCGCAGTAGACTCTAAGACAACCGACTCTATCGCAGCAGACTCTATGGCAGCAGACTCTATGGCAGCGGACTCTATGGCAGCAGATTCTATGGCAGCAGACTCTATGGCAGCAGATTCTATGGCAGCAGACTCTATGGCAACAGACTCTATCGCAGCAGACTCTATGGCAGCAGACTCTATGGCAGCAGACTCTATGGCAGCAGATTCTATGACAGCAGAATCTATGGCAGCAGACTCTATGGCAGCAGATGCTATGGCAACAGACTCTATCGCAGCAGACTCTATGGCAGCAGACTCTATGGCAGCGGACTCTATGGCAGCAGATTCTATGGCAGCAGACTCTATCGCAGCAGACTCTATGGCAGCAGACTCTATGGAAGCAGACTCTATGGCAACAGATTCTATGACAGCAGACTCTATGGCAGCAGACTCTATGGCAGCAGATGCTATGGCAACAGACTCTATCTCAGCCGACTCTATGGCAGCAGACTCTATGGCAGCAGACTCTAACACAGCAGATTCTATGGTAGCAGATTCTATGGCAGCAGACTCTTTGGCAGCAGACTCTATGGCAGCAGACTCTATCGCAGCAGACTCTAAGGCAACTGACTCTATCGCAGCAGACTCTATGGCAGCAGATTCTATGGCAGCAGACTCTATGGCAGCAGACTCTATGGCAGCAGACTCTATGGCAGCAGACTCTATGGCAGCTAACTCTATGACAGCAGACTCTATGGCAGCAGACTCTAACACAGCAGATTCTATGGTAGCAGATTCTATGGCAGCAGATTCTTTGGCAGCAGACTCTATGGCAGCAGACTCTATCGCAGTAGACTCTAAGACAACCGACTCTATCGCAGCAGACTCTATGGCAGCAGACTCTATGGCAGCGGACTCTATGGCAGCAGATTCTATGGCAGCAGACTCTATGGCAGCAGACTCTATGGCAGCAGATGCTATGGCAACAGACTCTATCGCAGCAGACTCTATGGCAGCAGACTCTATGGCAGCAGACTCTATGGCAGCAGATTCTATGACAGCAGATGCTATGGCAGCAGACTCTATGGCAACAGATTCTATGACAGCAGACTCTATGGCAGCAGACTCTATGGCAGCAGATGCTATGGCAACAGACTCTATCTCAGCCGACTCTATGGCAGCAGACTCTATTGCAGCGGACTCTATGGCAGCAGATTCTATGGCAGCAGACTCTATGGCAGCAGACTCTATGGCAGCAGATGCTATGGCAACAGACTCTATCGCAGCAGACTCTATGGCAGCAGACTCTATGGCAGCAGACTCTATGGCAGCAGACTCTATGGCAGCAGACTCTATGGCAGCAGATTATTTTGCAGCAGACTCTATGGCAGCAGACTCTATGGAAGCAGACTCTATGGCAGCAGACTCTATGGCAGCATATTCTATGGCAGCAGACTCTATGGCAGCACACTCTATGGCAGCATATTCTATGGCAGCAGATCCTATGGCAGCACACTCTATGGCAGCATATTCTATGTCAGCAGACTCTATCGCAGCAGACTCTAAGGCAGCAGACTCTATGGCAGAATACTCTATGGCAGCAGACTCTATGGCAGCAGACTCTATGGCAGCAGACTCTATGGCAGCGGACTCTAATGCAGCAGATTCTTTGGCAGCAGATCCTATGGTAGCAGATTCTATGGCAGCAGACTCTATGACAGCAGATTCTATGGCAGCAGACTCTATTGCAGCAGATTCTATGGCAGCAGACTCTATGGCAGCTAACTCTATGGCAGCAGACTCTATGGCAGCAGACTCTAACGCAGCAGATTCTATGGTAGCAGATTCTATGGCAGCAGACTCTAATGTAGCAGATTCTATGGTAGCAGACTCTATGGCAACAGACTCTATGGCAACAGACTGGATGGCAACAGACTATGGCAACAGACTCTATGGCAGCAGACTCTATGGCAGCAGACTCTATGGCAGCAGACTCTATGGCAGCAGACTCTATGGTAGCAGACTCTATGGTAGCAGATTCTATGGCATCAGACTATGGCAGCAGATTCTATGGCAGCAGACTCTATGGCAGCAGACTTTATGGCAGCAGACTCTATCGCAGCAGACTCTATCGCAGCAGACTCTTTGGCAGCAGACTCTATTGCAGCAGACTCTATGGCAGAAGACTCTATCGCAACAGACTCTATTGCAGCAGACTCTATTGCAGCAGAGTCTATGTTAGCAGACTCTATGGCAGCAGACTCTATGGCAGCAGACTCTATGGCAGCGGACTCTATGGCAGCAGATTCTTTGGCAGCAGATCCTATGGTAGCAGATTCTATGGCAGCAGACTCTATGGCAGCTGACTCTATGGCAGCAGACTCTATGGCAGCTAACTCTATGGCAGCAGACTCTATGGCAGCAGACTCTTTGGCAGCAGACTCTATGGCAGCAGACTCTATCGCAGCAGACTCTAAGGCAGCAGACTATATGGCAGCAGACTCTATGGCAGCAGATGCTATGGCAACAGACTCTATCGCAGCAGACTCTATGGCAGCAGACTCTATGGCAGCGGACTCTATGGCAGCAGATGCTATGGCAACAGACTCTATCGCAGCCGACTCTATGGCAGCAGACTCTATGGCAGCGGACTCTATGGCAGCAGATTGTATGGCAGCAGACTCTATGGCAGCAGACTCTATGGCAGCAGATGCTATGGCAACAGACTCTATCGCAGCAGACTCTATGGCAGCAGACTCTATCGCAGCAGACTCTATGGCAGCAGACTCTATGGCAGCAGACTCTATGGCAGCAGACTCTATGGCAGCATACTCTATGGCAGCAGATTATTTTGCAGCAGACTCTATGGCAGCAGACTCTATGGCAGCAGACTCTATGGCAGCAGATTATTTTGCAGCAGACTCTATGGCAGCAGACTCTATGGCAGCAGACTCTATGGCAGCAGACTCTATGGCAGCATATTCTATGGCAGCAGACTCTATGGCAGCACACTCTATGGCAGCATATTCTATGGCAGCAGATCCTATGGCAGCATATTCTATGGCAGCAGACTCTATCGCAGCAGACTCTAATGCAGCAGACTCTATGGCAGAATACTCTATGGCAGCAGACTCTATGGCAGCAGACTCTATGGCAGCAGACTATGGCAGCGGACTCTAATGCAGCAGATTCTTTGGCAGCAGATCCTATGGTAGCAGATTCTATGGCAGCAGACTCTATCGCAGCAGACTCTATGGCAGCAGACTCTATGGCAGCAGACTCTATGGCAGCAGACTCTATGGCAGCATACTCTATGGCAGCAGATTATTTTGCAGCAGACTCTATGGCAGCAGACTCTATGGCAGCAGACTCTATGGCAGCAGATTATTTTGCAGCAGACTCTATGGCAGCAGACTCTATGGCAGCAGACTCTATGGCAGCAGACTCTATGGCAGCATATTCTATGGCAGCAGACTCTATGGCAGCACACTCTATGGCAGCATATTCTATGGCAGCAGATCCTATGGCAGCATATTCTATGGCAGCAGACTCTATCGCAGCAGACTCTAATGCAGCAGACTCTATGGCAGAATACTCTATGGCAGCAGACTCTATGGCAGCAGACTCTATGGCAGCAGACTATGGCAGCGGACTCTAATGCAGCAGATTCTTTGGCAGCAGATCCTATGGTAGCAGATTCTATGGCAGCAGACTCTATGGCAGCAGACTCTATGGCAGCAGATGCTATGGCAATCTGCTGCCATAGAGTCCGCTGCCATAGAGTTAGCTCTCATAGAGTCTGCTGCCATAGAGTCTGCTGCCATAGAGTCTGCTGCCATGGAATCTGCTGCCATAGAGTCTGCTGCGATAGAGTCAGTTGCCTTAGAGTCTGCTGCGATAGAGTCTGCTGCCATAGAGTCTGCTGCCAAAGAGTCTGCTGCCATAGAGTCTGCTGCCATAGAGTTAGCTGCCATAGAATCTGCTACCACCGACTCTATGGCAGCAGACTCTATGGCAGCAGACTCTATGGCAGCAGATGCTATGGCAACAGACTCTATCGCAGCAGACTCTATGGCAGCAGACTCTATGGCAGCATATTCTATGGCAGCAGACTCTATCGCAGCAGACTGTATGGCAGCAGACTCTATGGCAGCAGACTCTATGGCAGCAGACTCTATGGCAGCGGACTCTAATGCAGCAGATTCTTTGGCAGCAGATCCTATGGTAGCAGATTCTATGGCAGCAGACTCTATGACAGCAGATTCTATGGCAGCAGACTCTATTGCAGCAGATTCCATGGCAGCAGATTCTATGGCAGCAGACTCTATGGCAGCAGACTCTAACACAGCAGATTCTATGGTAGCAGATTCTATGACAGCAGACTCTATGGCAGCAGACTCTATGGCAGCAGACTCTATCGCAGCCGACTCTATGGCAACAGACTCTATCGCAGCAGACTCTATGGCAGTAGACTCTATGGCAGCTGACTCTATGGCAGCAGATTCTATGGCAGCAGACTCTATGGCAGCAGACTCTATGGCAGCAGACGCTATGGCAACAGACTCAGCAGTGTTTCTGGCCTCTGATGAATGCTCTAATCATCCACAACAAAACTTGTCAGGATGAGACCACAAAATCTCTCACTGCTGTGCAGGGTACGCTTTTGCTGTGTGTGTGTGTGTGTGTGTGTGTGTGTGTGTGTGTGTGTGTGTGTGTGTGTGTGTGTGTGTGTGTGTGTGTGTGTGTGTGTGTGTGTGTGTGTGTGTGTGTGTGTGTGTGTGTGTGTTTGTGTGTGTGTGTGTGTGTGCTTTCCTCTGACACCGCCTGGATGGCAGGGAGTTTGGCCCCGGTGATGTAGTGGGTCGTGCTGTACTGGGTCGTGGTGTACTGGGTCATCCACACCACCCTCTGTAGTGCCTTGCGATCAAGGTGAGGTATTGAAAGGTACTGAAAACAGGGCTACCAAACGCTATCTTTTTGAGAAATTGTTGTATTATTTTTTAAACAAAATCTCTTTCTTTGAGCATTTTAATTAGTATAAAATATTAGAATGTTCCTATATCTTTGAGCTTACAATATAACTCAGTATTTGCATTATTCAGTAATTTTTGCTAAACTTTATCAAGGGTGCCAACAATTTTGGACCTGACTCTACATACATACATATAGCACATTCATTCATTCATTCATTCATATCATTCATTCATATCATTCATTCATGCATTTATTCATATGAAAATGAAAAACAATTGGAAAACAAAAACATTTAAACTTATTTTGTCTTTAATGCTTTGGGGAAGTCATTTGCGACCTTCTTTTAAAAATAGCTAATCTAGCTTGTCTGGTTTCTGTAACTCTGTATGACCAGGGAGGACTTCTGTCTAGTTGTGGTTGTTCCATGCTAACAGTATGATCAGGGAGGACTTCTGTCTAGTTGTGGTTGTTCCATGCTAACAGTATGATCAGGGAGGACTTCTGTCTAGTTGTGGTTGTTCCATGCTAACAGTATGATCAGGGAGGACTTCTGTCTAGTTGTGGTTGTTCCATGCTAACAGTATGATCAGGGAGGACTTCTGTCTAGTTGTGGTTGTTCCATGCTAACAGTATGATCAGGGAGGACTTCTGTCTAGTTGTGGTTGTTCCATGCTAACAGTATGATCAGGGAGGACTTCTGTCTAGTTGTGGTTGTTCCAATCTAACAGTTTTGGTCATGTTGATGTAAAGGTTCGAGGCCAGGCTGTTTATATAATACCACAGAGAACCAAGCTCCTAGTTCTAGTCCCTGAGGTGTTGCTATGCTGTAGCAACATGTTATTAAGTGTAGTGATAGGGCCAATTTAGGTGTGGAACCAGGGGTTCAGTAGCACAACAAAATGTCATCCCTCCCTCCTCCCCGCTGCCTCTCTCCATCCCCTCTTTCTACACCTCCTCCCAGTGCTCTGGCAGTCCCTTCTTCCAGACAGGCCTTCACCCCCCCCGCCTCCCTCCGTTCTCTCTCCCCCTCCCCTGTTCCCCCCAGTCCAGCCTGTCAGAGAAGCACAATGTCAGTCTATTAGTATGGTAATGAGGCCCTGGGCCGACAGGTGGCCGGGTAGACAGCTCAATTAAGCTGCTCATTAAAGGGAGAGCTAACGAAGCAGCCAGATCCAAGGCTAAGAAACAATGTGATGTCAGAGGCAACAAATTGGTGGGGTGTGTGTGTGTGTGTGTGTGTGTGTGTGTGTGTGTGTGTGTGTGTGTGTGTGTGTGTGTGTGTGTGTGTGTGTGTGTGTGTGTGTGTGTGTGTGTGTGTGTGTGTGTGTGTGTGTGGTAGAGAGAGCAGTGAAAAGAGTTGGCAGTGGAACACCAGTCTGTAAAATGACAGAACATTGATAGACACGACTAATAAGGGAAGCTATTGCTTTATGTTGAGTTAAGATGAGAGGAAGAGGAGGGAGGGAGAGGAGGAGGAGGGAGGGAGAGAGGGGGTGGGGGGGAGTGAAGGAGGGAGGGAGGGAGGAGGGAGATGAGGAGGGAGGGAGGGAGAGAGCGGGGAGGGAGGGAGGAAGGGAGAGAGAGAGAAAGAGGGGGAGGGAGAGGAGGGAGACAGGGAGGGAGAGGGGGGAGGAAGGGGGACTGAAGGAGGGAAGGAGGGGGGAGGGAGAGGAGGATGGAGAGGAGGGAGGGAGGGAGGGAGGGAGGGAGGGAGGGAGGGAGGGAGGGAGGGAGGGAGGGAGGGAGGGAGGGGAGATAGAGGAGGAGGAGAGAGAGGAGGGAGAGGAGGAGGGAGGGAGTGGAGGAGGGAGAGAGAGGAGGAGGGAGAGAGAGGAGGGAGACAGGGAGAGAGAGGAGGGAGACAGGGAGGGAGAGGAAAACAACAAGTCACTCCAACGTGGCCTTTTTTCTCTCCCCTCAGACTGGCCGTGGCCGAGTCCCCCCTTATTAGACTGGTCATTAGCTTCACCATGACTAAGAACAGGACTAATTACTACAAATCGGACCGCACACCAGAGGACTGGATACTAACTAACTTTACACTGACTTTCTACAGACACATACATTCATTCAGGACATACATAATAAAGACATACTGTATTCTTATATTGTATGGTCCTGTATGTGCATGGTGTAATGTCATGAGCAGTTCACACCTATATTGTTTCAGAAATATAAATATGATACCTCTTTTTGAGGGAGGGGGTGATGGGGGTGGTTAGTGGGTGAAAGGGTTCATGGGATTATTAAGGGGGGGGGGGGAGTACAACATGTTTTAATAGAGGCTCATTGTTTGTGTGAATAACGTTGTAATGGCATGATAATCAAGTTTGTAACTCCAACCAATTTATCTAGTAATCTGCGGGTGTGTTCACTCTACCATGAAATGGAGCCGTTTGAGTCTCATTTCCCCTGCGTCTCTCTCTCTCTGTCTCTCTCTCTCTGTCTCTCTCTCTCTCTGTCTCTCTCTCTCTGTCTCTGTCTCTCTCTCTCTCTGTCTCTGTCTCTCTCTCTCTGTCTCTGTCTCTCTCTGTCTCTCTCTCTCTCTGTCTCTCTCTCTCTGTCTCTCTCTCTCTGTCTCTGTCTCTCTCTCTCTGTCTCTCTCTCTCTCTCTGTCTCTCTCTCCCTCTCTCTCTGTCTCTCTCTCTCTCTCTCTTTCTTTCCTTCTCTCCTTCCTCTCTCTCCCTGTCTCTCCCTCTCTCTCTGTGACCAGACCAGGAGGATCCCTAATGGGAGCGAGGTAGTCGATAGACCCAACAAATGGGGTTACGTATGGAGAAAAACAAAAACACAGGGAGAAAACAGACCCGTCTGATTCGCTCAAAGCTGTCTGAAAGCTGTCCGCCTCATGAATATGCTAATCCTAGTTTATCACCAAAACATGCTCATTAATTAATAAGAACAATGACCCTCTTTTAATGACACGGTTGTCACCGTCGGAGACAAGCAGAAGGGGCGGAGGGCCGAGGGAGAGGTCAGAGGAAGACTGGAGAGGGAGACAGACCGAGATGGGGACGGGGATTGGGGTGGATTTGAACTGTGTCCTCTTTTATTCTGTGTAGGAAATTGGGGACAATACTTGCTGTGACACACAGTGATTGACAGACAAACAGACAGACGGACATATTGGATGTGACAAGTGACATCTATAGCAAGTTGTCATGGTGCATTGTGTTTTAATAGCTCATATAAGGAATTGTCTCTTCAATATGTCTTCCTGGAGGCCCACAGAAGAATGGCAGTATAGATACAGGGACACTTCCTTCAACTTCCTTAAAACTGCAATCAGAGACCTAAAAATGGTATCAACAAGTTAATTTGACTCTGGGGAAGTATATAAAGATCCTCATTGCCAAAATTTCAAAGTATCCCTTTAACTAGACAGTTCAGGATGGGCTTAATGCAGGAACTTGACGTTTATTAGGGATTGATGTGTCTGTAACAAGCAGAAACTAAATTTGGAGAGCAGGATGCCAGGCAGTGCTCTTTCCCCGCTCACCTCCCTGCCTCATCCATCCCTCCTTCCCTCCATCCCTCCATCCCTCCTTCCCTCCATCCCTCCATCCCTCCTTCCTTCCTTCCTTCCATCCCTCCATCCCTCCATCCCTCCTTCCCTCCATCCCTCCTTCCCTCCATCCCTCATCCTTCCTTCCCTCCATCCCTCCATCCCTCCACCCCTCCTTCCCTCCATCCCTACATCCCTCCTTCCCTCTCAGTCTCAGTAAAGTCGTTCCACTCGAGCAGTGGCGGTGGGATCATTAACGAGCGGCGATCAGCAGGTTTCAGCCCGCTACCCTATTATGCTGCTAATTGGTGGCGTGAGGGAGACGGCCATGGTATCAAAAGGCAGGAAGCGAAGGGTTGGGGCCAGGGGAAAGAGAGAGAGAGAGAGAGAGAAGAAGAGAATAGTTTGACAGAGAGAGAGAACGAGGGAGGGAAAAGAGAGATGGAGAGAGGGATTTGTTCTCATTAACAGAGGGTGTGTCCGATGTCTGTGTCAGCAGCAGATTAGGTTGACAGAGAGGTTTGTATGAGAGGGACTGAGACGGACAAGGAGGGGACAGGAGGGTCTGAGTGGTGCAGCTCTATTCAGGCCTGTTGAGGGTGATGGACACTGGGACTGTGGGACTGGGTCGTAGCTTCCACCTCCCCTACTGAGCACATCGTTCTTAGAACTGTAGAATTACGGCGGTTTTCGCGCACACAAAAAACTAAAAAACATGAGAAATATATTTAATTTAATCCTTGAAAGAATAACGAAAGGTATTTACGGGCGTAGGCCTAAACAAAAAGGGAGCACCATTCATTGCAGACCCTCACACTGGCTTTCAATTCAAATCATGTGTTATTTGTCACGCGCGCCCCAATACAACCGGTGTAGACCTGACTGTGAAAATGCTTACGAGTCCTTCTCAGCGATGCAGAGTTTCTACATAATAATACAAAGAATAAATAGCAACACAAGAAGGAGAGAAAAAAACATCCACAAGAATGGAGGGATATACAGGGGGTACCCGGGGTGGCTGGAGTCTTTGACAATATTTCGGGCTTTCCTGAATGGCAGGGACTTAATGTGCAGGGTTATTTAAGGTAGATATGTACATGAAGGCAGGGTAAAGTGACTAGGCATCAGGATAGATAATAATAAGGTATTTGAGGTAGATATGTACATGAAGGCAGGGTAAAGTGACTAGGCATCAGGATAGATAATAATAAGGTATTTGAGGTAGATATGTACATGAAGGCAGGGTAAAGTGACTAGGCATCAGGATAGATAATAATAAGGTATTTGAGGTAGATATGTACATGAAGGCAGGGTAAAGTGACTAGGCATCAGGATAGATAATAATAAGGTATTTGAGGTAGATATGTACATGAAGGCAGGGTAAAGTGACTAGGCATCAGGATAGATAATAATAAGGTATTTGAGGTAGATATGTACATGAAGGGCGGGTAAAGTGACTAGACATCAGGATAGATAATAATAAGGTATTTGAGGTAGATATGTACATGAAGGGCGGGTAAAGTGACTAGACATCAGGATAGATAATAATAAGCTATTTGAGGTAGATATGTACATGAAGGCAGGGTAAAGTGACTAGGCATCAGGATAGATCATGCAGAAAGTTACACAGACTCACAATGGCTTAGGAGTAGAAGCTGTCTTGTAGCCTGTTGCTCTGATAACGTTTGCCAGACGATAGCAGAGTTTACCATCTATGGTTTGGGTGGCTTGGAGTCTTTAGTAATTGTTCGGGCCTTCCTCTGACACTTCCTGGTGTAGAGGTCTTGGATGGCAGGGAGCTCGGCCCCTTCACCATACTGTGTAGCGATTTGCGGTTGTTGGCGGTGCATCCGCCGTACCAAGCGATGATGCAACCAGTCAAGATGCTCTCGATGGTGCAGCTGTAGAACTTTTTGAGGATCTGAGGGCCCCATGCCAAATCTTTTCAGCCTCCTGAGCTGAAATGGGAGCTGTTTGCTTTCACAGCTCCCATAAATCCTATTGAGCTAGGGGTTACAGTGGAAACAGTTAATCCGGGATACTTGTGCGTCAGACCCACTGGGAGGTTGTGTGTGTGTAAAAACAACCTCTCTATTGTTTTCTCGTTTGTACTCTCAGGGTCACTGGTGAGAACTTGGTCATGTGGACACCGCTAGTAAAACACTGTTACTTCACTTCCTGTAATTGGAAGATGTCAAACCGACACTGATACCATCATGTCCAACCCCCCCACCACCTTGCTCTTCCTCACCCCTGCCAACCTCTCTCACTCTCTCTCTCTCTTGTCTTGCCCTAGGGGGATTTTCTGCAGGCTCATGTATCCTAGTAGGCCTGTGTGCCACATCCCCCCCTGTTGTGGAGAGGGAGAAGAACATTACATCTTAATCTCTTTGGCCCGGCTGAGAATGCCGCCGTGAAAGGGCCACATTTTCTGGGTACATGAACACATTGGGGGTGGATCAACCATATGCTGATTGACATTGCGGGCTGAAAGGTGGACGCGGGTAGTAACAGTTCCCTCTGGACAAAAAAAAAAGCCCCCCCCCCCCCCCGTGGGGATCCCACACCTCGACCAGGGAAGAACAGACGTACGATCTGCTGCTGACACATGGCCAGACATCCCTCCCCTCCCTGCCCCCTCTATAGCATAACATCCCCTCCCCCATTCTATAGCATAACATCCCCTCCCCCTCTATAGAATTGCCTCCCCTCCCTGCCCCCTCTATAGCATAACCCCCTCCCCATTCTACAGCATAACCCCCCTCCCCCATTCTATAGCATAACATCCCCTCCCCCTCTATAGAATTGCCTCCCCTCCCTGCCCCCTCTATAGCATAACCCCCTCCCCCCATTCTACAGCATAACCCCCTCCCCCATTCTATAGCATAACATCCCCTCCCCCATTCTATAGCATAACATCCCCTCCCCCTCTATAGAATTGCCTCCCCTCCCTGCCCCCTCTATAGCATAACCCCTCCCCCATTCTACAGCATAATCTCCCTCCCCCATTCTACAGCATAACCCCCCTCCCCCATTCTATAGCATAACCCCCCTCCCCCATTCTACAGCATAACCCCCCTCCCCATTCTATAGCATAATCTCCCTCCCCCATTCTATAGCATAACCCCCCTCCCCCATTCTACAGCATAACCCCCCTCCCCCATTCTATAGCATAACCCCCTCCCCCATTCTATAGCATAATCTCCCTCCCCCATTCTATAGCATAACCCCCCTCCCCCATTCTATAGCATAACCTCCCTCCCCCATTCTATAGCATAACCCCCCTCCCCCATTCTATAGCATAACATCCCCTCCCCCTCTATAGAATTGCCTCCCCTCACTGCCCCCTCTATAGCATAACCCCCCTCCCCCATTCTACAGCATAATCTCCCTCCCCCATTCTACAGCATAACCCCCCTCCCCCATTCTATAGCATACCCCCCCTCCCCCATTCTACAGCATAACCCCCCTCCCCCATTCTATAGCATAATCTCCCTCCCCCATTCTATAGCATAACCCCCCTCCCCCATTCTACAGCATAACCCCCCTCCCCCATTCTATAGCATAACCCCCCTCCCCCATTCTATAGCATAATCTCCCTCCCCCATTCTATAGCATAACCCCCCTCCCCCATTCTATAGCATAACCTCCCTCCCCCATTCTATAGCATAACCCCCCTCCCCCATTCTATAGCATAACATCCCCTCCCCCTCTATAGAATTGCCTCCCCTCACTGCCCCCTCTATAGCATAACCCCCCTCCCCCATTCTACAGCATAATCTCCCTCCCCCATTCTACAGCATAACCCCCCTCCCCCATTCTATAGCATAACCCGCCTCCCCCATTCTACAGCATAACCCCCCACCCCCATTCTATAGCATAATCTCCCTCCCCCATTCTATAGCATAACCTCCCTCCCCCATTCTATAGCATAATCTCCCTTGGTCTTCTCTGATATGATATGGTCAGACACAGTCCATAGTATATCCAGACAGTGAGCCCTGGAGACCTTGGAGGCCAAATGTGTGTTAATAATGTGTGACATGCTCCGTGAGCACATCTCGTATGTACGCAAACGTACAACGTTAGCTAAAAAAATTACCATCTGGGAAAAATACACTGACATTTGGCATGAAGCTTTCTTAAAGGGAAATGTCATGGCGGTATAATCATTATTCATTTTTTTAAAACACTACGTTTTTCTTGTCATAAACATCAACGTTATCCAAAACCACAAGCTAGAACGAGCACATTTTCAGTTCACCGGTAGAATCAGGACATTTAGACTTCATGTGTATTCATCTGCTCGTAGTGAACCACAAAGTCCAACATTCATAACGAATGCAGATACCACAATGCTAGGTAGATTGGGTGTTGCAACAAACTTGGATGACGGCCGTTGTTAGCTTTGATCAAACAACACACAGTAATCTCAGTAAAAATATTTAAAACAGTTTTGTTTTTTTCACTAACATTTGTGATCATGACCATGTGGAATGGTTGTGCTATTTACACAACAAGCTCGAAAATGAGTTTTCTCTCACTGTTCTACCTACCAGAGATGTACGCCGATGCTGCAAGAGGCTAGTTGCTATCAAGAATGTTGCTTATGGTGACCAAAGATTATCAAGGGGATTTTCTGATGGGGAATCCATTTCGTCGACAGCTGAGAAGTGATGCGATATTATCTATTTTTATCCTTCCCAACAAAATGGAGGATTCTCGATTAGAGGTAACCGAACTCTAGCTAGCTTGCTAGCCTAGTGGGACTAGGTAAGTTATCAGTTAAATCATATAGCTAGCTATCTTTTGGAAACACTGTCAATCAATCCAACTCTTTGTTTTGAATCTTTTCCGCTAAATTCCGGTTGAAACATTTATGGTTGAATGTCACCAAGTAGGAAAAAGCTTGTTACTGTCCGCCTTCCTTTAAAAAAATTAAAAAAATGCCTTTGGGGGCAGAGCATGAAGCACCACCCCACCCACTTTGCCAAAGCACAGCCCCCACACCACTAGAGGGATATCTTCAAACACCAACTTACCATCCTGAGACAAGGCTGGGAAAAACAATCACCTTAGCAATGAATCCGCCGGATAGAAACATCACTGAAAGATATCCAATGGCTCTATGTAACAAGGACAAACATATCTCCACACAAAGAAAACATACAGTGTGATTGGTTTAAACAAGGACAAACATATCTCCACACAAAGAAAACATACAGTGTGATTGGTTTAAACAAGGACAAACATATCTCCACACAAAGAAAACATACAGTGTGATTGGTTTAAACAAGGACAAACATATCTCCACACAAAGAAAACATACAGTGTGATTGGTTTAAACAAGGACAAACATATCTCCACACAAAGAAAACATACAGTGTGATTGGTATAACAGACACTCTTCAGGAAATTCCGCAAAGCAGGAACACATTTATTTTCAGATCTCCTCACATCCGGACGTGATTGGGAGTCCAATAGGACGGCGCACAATAAGCCCAGTGTCGTCCGGGTTTGGCCCGGGGGGTCGGCCATCATTGTAAATAAGAATTTGTTCTTAAAACTGACTTGCCTAATTAAATAAAAGGTTACATAAAGGTTACATAAAGGTTAAATAAAGGTTAAATAAAGGTTAAATAAATTAAATAAACAGGGTGTATCATTCATCCAGCCCTGTTCGTGGCCAATTATGTGTGAAACACATCTAACTGACCAGGAAATCCCTCTGACATGATCGAAACAAACCTAGCCCTCCCCCCAGGGTGAACTTCCCCTTTAAGTTAGCATTCTGCCCTAAGAGACAAAAAAGATTGAACTTAACAAGTTATTATTATTCTTTTTTTTTTAAACAAGAGATAGATGATGAGACTCGGAGCCCTGGGCTTACAGAGAGGAAGACCTCATTGAGCACCAAGCTGTCCATCCACTCCCTGGACAGGACTGATTGAAAGGTCAGTGCCTTAAACATATGGGACAGGGACGGACAAAGGGATTTTGTCACTCACCTCTTCTTCTCCCTCTTCTCTCTCTGAGATAATCAACCAGGGGATGAAGTCTACAGGCCACTAAGCCTCCCCAAAGTAGCCCATATCCCCTACCCCTCTTTGGGGAGGGAGAGTGGGACAGTTAGGGGTCTCCCGGAGAGAGAGAGCGAGAGAGAGAACAACCAAGTGGGATTTACATATTCAACAGAATCAGAGATCAAGCTTCTTAAATCTCCCTCCTCTCTCTTTCTTTCTTGCTCTCTCACTCCGTCTTGAAGCGAGAGAGCCTCTTTTTCTCTGAGACACACAAGCTGGCTCAACTAGATCTCACAGTCTCAGGTCAGAATTAGACGTTCATCCATATTTCTCAAAAGTAAAATTTCGACGTTGTTGCAAATGTCAAATTTCGAAGTGTTTAATGTTACATTTAGGCATTAACTCTGAAATAACTCAGTTAAGGTTTGGGGAAAAACAAAAATCTGAAATACAAATATCAATCATTGGATTTTAACGTCTATGAAATCAGTGGTAGCTGCTTACTCCCATCCACCATCCCTGTCTACATCTCACAAAAAACAAAACCTTTTTTAATTGTATTTATTCATTTTTTAACCTTTATTTAACTAGTCAGTTAAGAACAAATGATTATTTACAATGACGGCCTACCAAAAGGCAAAAGGCCTCCAGGAGGGACGGGGGCCTGGGATAAAAAAATAATTTAAATCTAAATATAGGACAAAACACACATCACGACCAGAGAGAGACCACAACACTACATAGAGAGAGACCTAAGACAACAACATAGCATGGCAGCAACACATGACAACACAGCATGGCAGCAACACATGACAACAACACGATAGCAACACAACATCGCAGCAGCACAACAAGGGTATAAACATTGTTGGGCAGAGACAACAGCACAAAGGGCAAGAAGGTAGAGACAACAATACATCATGCAAAGCAACCACAACTGTCAGTAAGAGTGTCCATGATTGAGTCTTTGAATGAAGAGATGGAGATAAAACTGTCCAGTTTGAGTGTTTGTTGCAGCTCGTTCCAGTCGCTAGCTGTAGAGAACTGAAAAGAGGAGCGACCCAGGGATGTGTGCGCTTTGGGGACCATTAACAGAATGTGACTGGCAGAAAGGTTGTTGTATATGGAGAATGAGGGCTGCAGTAGATATCTCAGACTGGGGGGAGTGAGGACTAAGAGGGTTTAATAAATAAACATCAACCAGTGGGTCTTGTGACGGGTATACAGAGATGACCAGTTTACAGAGCAGTATAGAGTGCAGTGATGTGTCCTATAAGGAGCATTGGTGGCAAATCTGATGGCCAAATGGTGAAGAACATCTAGCCACTTGAGAGCACCCTTACCTGCCGATCTATAAATTATGTCTCCGTAATCTAGCATGGGTAGGATGGTCATCTGAATCAGGGTTCGTTTGGCAGCTGGGGTGAAAGAGGAGCGATTACGATAGAGGAAACCAAGTCTAAATTTAACTTTAGCCTGCAGCTTTGATATGTGCTGAGAGAAAGACAGTGTACCTACTTGAAGGTAACAGCGCTCACTGTTGCCCCCTAGTGGCTGATTTCCACGTCATCTCCCAACGTCCTCAGACGTTGAATACTGACTTGTATCATGGGTGACCTGGCTGAGATGGCTAAGCACACGTATCTGAATGACATCAATATAGAAACTGTATATGTGCATACAAGCACAGATAGATCAAACAAAGAAGACCTCAAATATATGTATACCGAGTCCATCTTTGTCTCTCTGCAGCTCTCTGACATTCACACACACACACACACACACACACACACACACACACACACACACACACACACACACACACACACACACACACACACACACACACACACACACACACACACACACACACACACAGTTGTGTGATCTCCTTGGCCCTTCCCAGCATGGGCACCAGATTAGGTTCAGTACAATGCTGTTGTGTTGCGTTGTGAGGAGAGGTGAATGGAGCTACACTATGACACATTCATCTATACATCAAACACTACACACACACACACACACACACACACACACACACACACGGCAGACATTTCGCCGTCTCACGTTATCTAGACGTCGAGTTTCTTGCATTCTTATGTTTTTCCACCAAGTGGTGAAAGCTGGGTGGGGTTTCATTATATTACTTTACAACTTTCCAATCCCTTCAGATCTAGGGCTTAGGGGTCGATTTGGCTTCTCACTAGCTAAGAAAACAAAAATGTGCTATTTGTTTTTAATGTAAGGGTTAGGCATAACTTTAGCAGTGTGGGATAAGGTTAGGGCTAAATTCAAAAATACATTTTTGAATTTGGTGGGGCTTCCGAGTTTGCAACTTGACCAGCTAGTGATGACAACAAGTTTTGAGACTCAGAGATAGAAGGAATGAGGAACGGATGGTTATGTTTCTGCTGTAGGGACATGCAACTTACCACAGGTGAGAAAAATTTAACAGTAAACCACAATTATCTGCCTCCTACCAAATTTCTACCAATTGTTTCTATGTTTCTACCAATTGTTTTTTATCTTGATACTGTGCAGTTGAAAACTAAACGTTTTTAAATGTTTAATTTGAACTTATTTTATATATTTTTGAATCGTGCAAGGGTGCCAATATATTTGACCACAACTGTATAAGGAATGATGAAGGAGGAGACTGGGCCTTAAACAGGAAGTAGAAGAGGTTGTGAGGTGAAAGGGTGAAGAAGAGAGCAAGGGGGTGACGAAGAGAGCAAGGGGGTGACGAAGAGAGCAAGAAGGTGATGGAGAGAGCAAGGGGGTGACGAAGAGAGCAAGAAGGTGATGGAGAGAGCAAGGGGGTGACGAAGAGAGCAAGAGGGTGATGGAGAGAGCAAGGGGGTGACGAAGAGAGCAAGAGGGTGATGGAGAGAGCAAGAGGGTGAACGAGAGAGCAAGAGGGTGAACGAGAGAGCAAGAGGGTGAACGAGAGAGCAAGAGGGTGAACGAGAGAGCAAAAGGGTGAACGAGAGAGCAGAGGGTGAACGAGAGAGCAAGAGGATGAACGAGAGAGCAAGAGGGTGAACGAGAGAGCAAGAGGGTGAACGAGAGAGCAAGCGGGTGAACCCAGAGAGCATTAAGGTGAACGAAAGAGCAGGAAGGTGAACGAGAGAGCAAGAGGGTGATGGAGAGAGCAAGAGGGTGAACGAGAGAGCAAGAGGGTGAACGAGAGAGCAAGAGGGTGAACGAGAGAGCAAAAGGGTGAACGAGAGAGCAAGAGGGTGAACGAGAGAGCAGGAAGGTGAACGAGAGAGCAAGAGGGTGAACGAGAGAGCAAGAGGGTGAACGAGAGAGCAAGAGGGTGAACGAGAGAGCAAGAGGGTGAACGAGAGAGCAAGAGGGTGAATGAGAGAGCAAGCGGGTGAACCCAGAGAGCATTAAGGTGAACGAGAGAGCATGAAGGTGAACGAGAGAGCAAGAGGGTGATGGAGAGAGCAAGAGGGTGAACGAGAGAGCAAGAGGGTGAACGAGAGAGCAAGAGGGTGAACGAGAGAGCAAGAGGGTGAACGAGAGAGCAAAAGGGTGAACGAGAGAGCAGGAAGGTGAATGAGAGAGCAAGAGGGTGAACGAGAGAGCAAGAGGGTGAACGAGAGAGCAAGAGGGTGAACGAGAGAGCAAAAGGGTGAACGAGAGAGCAAGCGGGTGAACGAGAGAGCAAGAGGGTGAACGAGAGAGCAAGCGGGTGAACCCAGAGAGCATTAAGGTGAACGAGAGAGCAGGAAGGTGAACGAGAGAGCAAGAGGGTGATGGAGAGAGCAAGAGGGTGAACGAGAGAGCACGGGGGGATGGAGAGAGCAAGGTGGGATGGAGAGAGCAAGAGGGTGAACCCAGAGAGCAAGAGGGTGAAACCAGAGAGCAAGAGGGTGAACCCAGAGAGCAAGAGGGTGAACCCAGAGAGCAAGAGGGTGGTGGAGAGAGCAAGAGGGTGAACCCAGAGAGCAGGAAGGTGAACGAGAGAGCAAGAGGGTGAACCCAGAGAGCAGGATGGTGAACCCAGAGAGCAGGAAGGTGAACCCAGAGAGCAGGAAGGTGAACGAGAGAGCAAGAGGGTGAACCCAGAGAGCAGGAAGGTGAACCCAGAGAGCAGGAAGGTGAACCCAGAGAGCAGGAAGGTGAACCCAGAGAGCAGGAAGGTGAACGAGAGAGCAAGAGGGTGAACCCAGAGAGCAAGAGGGTGAACCCAGAGAGCAGGAAGGTGAACCCAGAGAGCAGGAACGTGAACCCAGAGAGCAGGAAGGTGAACCCAGAGAGCAGGAACGTGAACCCAGAGAGCAGGAAGGTGAACGAGAGAGCAAGAGGGTGAACCCAGAGAGTAAGAGGGTGAACCCAGAGAGCAGGAAGGTGAACCCAGAGAGCAGGAACGTGAACCCAGAGAGCAGGAAGGTGAACGAGAGAGCAAGAGGGTGAACCCAGAGAGTAAGAGGGTGAACCCAGAGAGCAGGAAGGTGAACCCAGAGAGCAGGAAGGTGAACGAGAGAGCAAGAGGGTGAACCCAGAGAGCAGGAAGGTGAACGAGAGAGCAAGAGGGTGAACCCAGAGAGCAAGAGGGTGAACCCAGAGAGCAGGAAGGTGATGGAAAGTGAGAAAAAAGTTGGAGCGATAGGGAACCAATGAAAGTTTTACTTTCAATCAATCAAAGTCTTGCCGTTTCTGAGATTGAGGGAGAGAGCGAGAAGAGAGAGAGAGAGAGAGAGAGAGAGAGAGAGAGAGGGGGACAGAAAGAGGTTGGCATGTCAATGTGGAGGGAAGGATGAGAGGAGGAGAGGAAAACAATGGAGCGCCACTCAGAGGAAGAAAAATAGGGACCTGCGGCCATCCCATTGGAGCTGTAATTAATGAGGTCATGAAGAGGGCTTCCCCCAAACCCAGGGTGTCGCTGGGAGGTCACAAGGAGGTTGTGAGGGGGTCAGAGGGCACATGGAGGGGAGTAGACGGATTGGGATCATCATCATCGATATCCTTTCTATGTGTCATCATTATGAATTGACCTCTGGTGGAAAGACGTGATTTAAATGGTATCGTAATGGAGCACCTGACCAAGTTATCCAAGATTACTCTTCTGGGTGAACTGAGATTCTTCTTCTGGGTGAACTGAGATTCTTCTTCTGGGTGAACTGAGATTCTTCTTCTGGGTGAACTGAGATTCTTCTTCTGGGTGAACTGAGATTCTTCTTCTGGGTGAACTGAGATTCTTCTTCTGGGTGAACTGAGATTCTTCTTCTGGGTGAACTGAGATTCTTCTTCTGGGTGAACTGAGATTCTTCTTCTGGGTGAACTGAGATTCTTCTTCTGGGTGAACTGAGATTCTTCTTCTGGGTGAACTGAGATTCTTCTTCTGGGTGAACTGAGATTCTTCTTCTGGGTGAACTGAGATTCTTCTTCTGGGTGAACTGAGATTATACTTTAAACTTGCAGATCATTATAAATGAATGTTTTCATAAAACATGTATGTCCACACTGTAATTACTACCCGATAGCTGCTACAGGGGGGTGTGGTGGGGTAGGAGGGTGTGGTGGGGTAGGAGCGTGTGGTAGGAAGGTGTGGTGGGGTAGGGGGGTGGGGTAGGAGGGTGTGGTGGGGTAGGAGGGTGGGGTAGGAGGGTGTGGTGGGGTAGGAGAGTGTGGTGGGGTGGGAGTGTGTGGGAGGGTAGGAGAGTGTGGTCTGGTAGGAGGGTGGGGTAGGAGCGTGTGGTGGGGTAGGAGGGTGTGGTGGGGTGGGAGGGTGAGGTGGGGTAGGAGGGTGTGGTGGGAGTGTGTGGTGGGGTAGGAGGGTGTGTGGTAGGAGGGTGTGGTGTGGTATGGGGGTGCAGTTGGAGGGTGTGGTAGGGTAGGAGGGTGTGGTGTGGTAGAAGGGTGTGGTAGGAGGGTGTGGTGTGGTAGGAGGGTGTGGTGGGGTAGGAGGGTGTGGTAGGAGGGTGTGGTGGGGTAGGAGGGTGTGGTGTCGTAGGAGGGTGTGGTAGGAGGTTGTGGTGGGGTAGGAGGGTGTAGTGTGGTAGGAGGGTGTGGTGGGGTAGGAGGGTGTGGTGGGGTAGGAGGGGTGTGGTGGGGTAGGAGGGTGTGGTAGGAGGGTGTGGTGGGGTAGGAGGGTGGGGTAGAAGGGTGTGGTGGGGTAGGAGGGTGGGGTAGGAGGGTGTGGTGGGGTGGGAGGGTGTGGGAGGGTAGGAGGGTGTGGTGGGGTGGGAGGGTGTGGTGGGGTGGGAGGGTAGGAGAGTGTGGTCTGGTAGGAGGGTGGGGTAGGAGGGTGTGGTTGGGTAGGAGGGTGTGGTGGGGTGGGAGGGTGAGGTGGGGTAGGAGGGTGTGGTTGGAGTGTGTGGTGGGATAGGAGGGTGTGGTGGGGTAGGAGGGTGTGGTGGGGTAGGAGGGTGCGGTAGGAGG
Source organism: Oncorhynchus kisutch (assembly GCF_002021735.2). NCBI lineage: Eukaryota > Metazoa > Chordata > Actinopteri > Salmoniformes > Salmonidae > Oncorhynchus > Oncorhynchus kisutch. The sequence goes on along the minus strand of NC_034175.2, from coordinate 75,007,915 downwards.
GCGTGGTGGGGGTAGGAGGGTGTGGAAGGAGGGTGTGGTGGGGTAGGAGGGTGGGGTAGGAGGGTGTGGTGGGGTAGGAGGGTGTGGTGGGGTGGGAGGGTGTGGGAGGGTAGGAGGGTGTGAGAGTCACGCTGTTACCCTCACAACTACAGTAGTAGAGTAGGAGGGTGTGGTGGGGTAGGAGGGTCAGGTGGGGTAGGAGGGTGAGGTGGGGTAGGAGGGTGTGGTGTGGTAGGAGGGTGCGTTGGGGTAGGAGGGTGTGGTGGGGTAGGAGGGTGTGGTGGGGTGGGGTAGGACGGTGTGGTGTGGAAGGAGGGTGTGTTGGGGTAGGAGGGTGTGGTGGGGTAGGAGGGTGTGGTGGGGTAGGAGGGTGTGGTGTGGTAGGAGGGTGTGGTGGGGTAGGAGGGTGAGGTAGGGTAGGAGGGGGAGTTACTACTGTAGTTGTGAGGGTAACAGCGTGACTCTCTCTGTATAACCACACTGTAATTACTACCCGATAGCTGTTCCAGGGGGTTGTGGTGGGGTAGGAGGGTGTGGTAGGAGGGTGTGGTGGGGTAGGAGGGTGTGGTGTGGTAGGAGGGTGTGGTGGGGTGGGAGGGTGTGGTGGGGTGGGAGGGTGTGGGAGGGTAGGAGGGTGTGAGAGTCACGCTGTTACCCTCACAACTACAGTAGTACAGTAGGAGGGTGTGGTGGGGTAGGAGGGTGTGGTGGGGTAGGAGGGTCAGGTGGGGTAGGAGGGTGAGGTGGGGTAGGAGGGTGTGGTGTGGTAGGAGGGTGTGTTGGGGTAGGAGGGTGTGGTGGGGTAGGAGGGTGTGGTGGGGTAGGAGGGTCAGGTGGGGTTTGGAGGGTGAGGTGGGGTAGGAGGGTGTGGTGTGGTAGGAGGGTGTGTTGGGGTAGGAGGGTGTGGTGGGGTAGGAGGGTGTGGTGGGGTAGGAGGGTGAGGTAGGGTAGGAGGGGAGTTACTACTGTAGTTGTGAGGGTAACAGCGTGACTCTCTCTGTATAACCACACTGTAATTACTACCCGATAGCTGTTACAGGAGGTTGTGGTGGGGTAGGAGGGTGTGGTAGGAGGGTGTGGTGGGGTAGAAGGGTGTGGTGTGGTAGGAGGGGTGTGGTGGGGTAGGAGGGTGTGGTGGGGGTAGGAGGGTGTGGTGGGGTAGGAGGATGTTGTAGGAGGGTGTGGTGGGGTAGGAGGGTGTGGTGGGGTAGAAGGGTGTGGTGGGGTAGGAGGGTGTGGTGGGGTGGGAGGGTGGGGTGGGGTAGGAAGGTGTGGTGTGGTAGGAGGGTGTGGTGGGGTAGGAAGGTGGGGTAGGAGGGTGTGGTGGAGTAGAGGGTGTGGTGGGGTGGGAGGGTGTGGTGGGGTGGGGTGGGGTGGGAAGGTGTGGTGGGGTAGGAGGGTGTGGTGGGGTAGGAGGGTGTGGTGGGGTAGGAGGGTGTGGGAAGGTGTGGTGTGGTAGGAGGTTGTGGTGGAGTAGGAGGGTGTGGTGGGGTAGGAGGGGTGTGGGTGGGATAGGAGGGTGTGGTGGGGTAGGAGGGTGTGGTGGGGTAGGAGGGAGTTACTACTGTAGTTGTGAGGGTAACCGCGTGACTCTCTCTGTATATCCACACTGTAATTACTACCTGTTAGCTGTTACAGGAGGGTGTGGTGGGGGTAGGAGGGTGTAAGGAGGGTGTGGGTGGGGTAGGAGGGTGTGGTGGGGTAGGAGGGGTGAGGTGGGGTAGGAGGGAAGTTACTACTGTAGTTGTGAGGGTAACCGCGTGACTCTCTCTGTATATCCACACTGTAATTACTACCTGTTAGCTGTTACAGGAGGGTGTGGTGGGGTAGGAGGGTGTGGGAGGGTGTGGTGGGGTAGGATGGGTGTGGTGGGTTAGGAGGGTGTGGTGTGGTAGGAGGGTGTGGTGTGGTAGGAGGGTGTGGTGGGGTAGGAGGGTGTGGTGTGGTAGGAGGGTGTGGTGGGGTAGGAGGGTGTGGTGGGGTAGGAGGGTCAGGTGGGGTAGGAGGGTGAGGTGGGGTAGGATGGGTGTGGTGGGGTAGGAGGGTGTGGTGTGGTAGGAGGGTGTGGTGTGGTAGGAGGGTGTGGTGGGGTAGGACGGGTGGGTGTAGTAGGAGGGTGTGGTGGGGTAGGAGGGTGTGGGTGGGTAGGAGGGTCAGGTGGGGTAGGAGGGTGAGGTGGGGTAGGAGGGTGTGGTGAAGTAGGAGGGTGTGTTGGGGTAGGAGGGTGTGGTGGGGTAGGAGGGTGTGGTGGGGTAGGAGGGTGTGGTGTGGTAGGAGGGTGTGGTGGGGTAGGAGGGTGAGGTAGGGTAGGAGGGGAGTTACTACTGTAGTTGTGAGGGTAACAGCGTGACTCTCTCTGTATAACCACACTGTAATTACTACCCGATAGCTGTTCCAGGGGGTTGGTGGTGGGTAGGAGGGTGTGGTAGGAGGGTGTGGTGGGGGTAGGAGGGTGTGGTGTGGTAGGAGGGTGTGGTGGGGTGGGAGGGTGTGGTGGGGTGGGAGGGTGTGGGAGGGTAGGAGGGTGTGAGAGTCACGCTGTTACCCTCACAACTACAGTAGTACAGTAGGAGGGTGTGGTGGGGTAGGAGGGTGTGGTGGGGTAGGAGGGTCAGGTGGGGTAGGAGGGTGAGGTGGGGTAGGAGGGTGTGGTGTGGTAGGAGGGTGTGTTGGGGTAGGAGGGTGTGGTGGGGTAGGAGGGTGTGGTGGGGTAGGACGGTGTGGTGTAGTAGGAGGGTGTGGTGGGGGTAGGAGGGTGTGGTGGGGTAGGAGGGTCAGGTGGGGTTTGGAGGGTGAGGTGGGGTAGGAGGGTGTGGTGTGGTAGGAGGGTGTGTTGGGGTAGGAGAGTGTGGTGGGGTAGGAGGGTGTGGTGGGGTAGGAGGGTGTGGTGGGGTAGGAGGGTGAGGTAGGGTAGGAGGGGAGTTACTACTGTAGTTGTGAGGGTAACAGCGTGACTCTCTCTGTATAACCACACTGTAATTACTACCCGATAGCTGTTACAGGAGGTTGTGGTGGGGTAGGAGGGTGTGGTAGGAGGGTGTGGTGGGGGTAGAAGGGTGTGGTGTGTGGTAGGAGGGTGTGGTGGGGTAGGAGGGTGTGGTGGGGTAGGAGGTGTGGGTGGGGTAGGAGGATGTTGTAGGAGGGTGTGGTGGGGTAGGAGGGTGTGGTGGGGGTAGGAGGGTGTGGTGGGGTAGAAGGGTGTGGTGGGGTAGGAGGGTGTGGGTGGGGTGGGAGGGTGGGGTGGGGTAGGAAGGTGTGGTGTGGTAGGAGGGTGTGGTGGGGTAGGAAGGTGTGGTGGGGTAGGAGGGTGTGGTGGGATAGGAGGGTGTGGTGGGGTAGGAGGGTGAGGTGGGGTAGGAGGGAAGTTACTACTGTAGTTGTGAGGGTAACCGTGTGACTCTCTCTGTATATTCACACTGCAATTACTACCTGTTAGCTGTTACAGGAGGGTGTGGTGGGGTAGGAGGGTGTGGGAGGGTGTGGTGGGGTAGGAGGGTTTGGTGGGGTAGGAGGGTGTGGTGGGGTAGGAGGGAAGTTACTACTGTAGTTGTGAGGGTAACAGCGTGACTCTCTCTGTATATCCACACTGTAATTACTACCTGTTAGCTGTTACAGGAGGGTGTGGTGGGGTAGGAGGGTGTAGGAGGGTGTGGTGGGATAGGAGGGTGTTGTGGGGTAGGAGGGTGTGTTGGGGTAGGAGGGAAGTTACTACTGTAGTTGTGAGGGTAACAGTGTGACTCTCTCTGTATAGCCACACTGTAATTACTACCTGTTAGCTGTTACAGGAGGGTGTGGTGGGGGTAGGAGGGTGTGGTGGTGTAGGAGGGTGTGGTGGGGTAGGAGGGTGGGGTGGGGTAGGAGGGTGTGGTGTGGTAGGAGGGTGAGGTGGGGTAGAAGGGTGTGGTGGGGTAGGAGGGTGTGGTGTGGTAGGAGGGTGTGGTGTGGTAGGAGGGTGTGGTGGGGTAGGAGGGTCAGGTGGGGTAGGAGGGTGAGGTGGCATAGGAGGGTGTGGTGTGGTAGGAGGGTGTGGTGGGGTAGGAAGGTGGGGTGGGAAGGTGTGGTGGGGTAGGAGGGTGTGGGAAGGTGTGGTGGGGTAGGAGGGTGTGGTGGGGTAGGAGGGTGTGGTGGGGTAGGAGGGTGTGGGAAGGTGTGGTGGGGTAGGAGGGTGTGGTGTGGTAGGAGGTTGTGGTGGAGTAGGAGGGTGTGGTGGGGTAGGAGGGTGTGGTGGGGTAGGAGGGTGTGGTGGGATAGGAGGGTGTGGTGGGGTAGGAGGTTGTGGTGGGGTAGGAGGGGAGTTACTACTGTAGTTGTGAGGGTAACCGCGTGACTCTCTCTGTATATCCACACTGTAATTACTACCTGTTAGCTGTTACAGGAGGGTGTGGTGGGGTAGGAGGGTGTAAGGAGGGTGTGGTGGGGTAGGAGGGTGTGGTGGGGTAGGAGGGTGAGGTGGGGTAGGAGGGAAGTTACTACTGTAGTTGTGAGGGTAACCGCGTGACTCTCTCTGTATATCCACACTGTAATTACTACCTGTTAGCTGTTACAGGAGGGTGGTGGTGGGGTAGGAGGGTGTGGGAGGGTGTGGTGGGGTAGGATGGGTGTGGTGTGGTAGGAGGGTGTGGTGTGGTAGGAGGGTGTGGTGTTGTAGGAGGGTGTGGTGGGGTAGGAGGGTGTGGTGTGGTAGGAGGGTGTGGTGGGGTAGGAGGGTGTGGTGGGGTAGGAGGGTCAGGTGGGGTAGGAGGGTGAGGTGGGGTAGGAGGGTGTGGTGTGGTAGGAGGGTGTGTTGGGGTAGGAGGGTGTGGTGGGGTAGGAGGGTGTGGTGGGGTAGGAGTGTGTGGTGTGGTAGGAGGGTGTGGTGGGGTAGGAGGGTGAGGTAGGGTAGGAGGGGAGTTACTACTGTAGTTGTGAGGGTAACAGCGTGACTCTCTCTGTATAACCACACTGTAATTACTACCCGATAGCTGTTCCAGGGGGTTGTGGTGGGGGTAGGAGGGTGTGGTGGGGTAGGAGGGTGTGGTGTGGTAGGAGGGTGTGGTGGGGGTAGGAGGGTGTGGTAGGAGGGTGTGGTAGGAGGGTGTGGTGGGGTAGGAGGGTGTGGTGGGGTAGGAGGGTGTGGTGGGGTGGGGAGGGTGGGGTGGGGTAGGAAGGTGTGGTGTGGGTAGGAGGGTGTGGTGGGGTAGGAAGGTGGGGTGGGAGGGTGTGGTGGGGTGGGGTGGAAAGGTGTGGTTGGGTAGGAGGGTGTGGTGGGGTAGGAGGGTGTGGGAGGGTGTGGTGGGGTAGGAGGGTGTGGTGTGGTAGGAGGTTGTGGTGGGGTAGGAGGGTGTGGTGGGGTAGGAGGGTGTGGTGGGGTAGGAGGGTGTGGTGGGATAGGAGGATGTGGTGGGGTAGGAGGGTGAGGTGGGGTAGGAGGGAAGTTACTACTGTAGTTGTGAGGGTAACCGTGTGACTCTCTCTGTATATCCACACTGTAATTACTACCTGTTAGCTGTTACAGGAGGGTGTGGTGGGGTAGGAGGGTGTGGGAGGGTGTGGTGGGGTAGGAGGGTGTGGTGGGGTAGGAGGGTGTGGTGGGGTAGGAGGGTCAGGTGGGGTAGGAGGGTGAGGTGGGGTAGGAGGGTGTTGTGTGGTAGGAGGGTGTGTTGGGGTAGGAGGGTGTGGTGGGGTAGGAGGGTGTGGTGGGGTAGGAGGGTGTGGTGGGGTAGGAGGGTGTGGTGTGGTAGGAGGGTGTGGTGGGGTAGGAGGGTGAGGTAGGGTAGGAGGGGAGTTACTACTGTAGTTGTGAGGGTAACAGCGTGACTCTCTCTGTATAACCACACTGTAATTACTACCCGATAGCTGTTCCAGGGGGTTGTGGTGGGGTAGGAGGGTGTGGTGGGGTAGGAGGGTGTGGTGTGGTAGGAGGGTGTGGTGGGGTAGGAGGGTGTGGTGGGGTAGGAGGGTGTGGTGGGGTAGGAGGGTGTGGTAGGAGGGTGTGGTGGGGTAGGAGGGTCAGGTGGGGTAGGAGGGTGAGGTGGCATAGGAGGGTGTGGTGTGGTAGGAGGGTGTGGTGGGGTAGGAGGGTGTGGTGTGGTAGGAGGGTGTGGTGTGGTAGGAGGGTGTGGTGGGGTAGGAGGGTGTGGTGGGGTAGGAGGGTGATTACTACCTGTTAGCTGTTACAGGAGGGTGTGGTGGGGTAGGAGGGTGTGGTGGGATAGGAGGGTGTAGGAGGGTGTGGTGGGGTAGGAGGGTGTGGTGTGGTAGGAGGGTGTGGTGGGGTAGGAGGGTGAGGTAGGGTAGGAGGGGAGTTACTACTGTAGTTGTTAGGGTAACAGCGTGACTCTCTCTGTATAACCACACTGTAATTACTACCCGATAGATGTTCCAGGGGGTTGTGGTGGGGTAGGAGGGTGTGGTGGGGTAGGAGGGTGTGGTGTGGTAGGAGGGTGTGGTGGGGTAGGAGGGTGTGGTGGGGTAGGAGGGTGTGGTGGGGTAGGAGGGTGGGGTAGGAGGGTGTGGTGTGGTAGGAGGGTGTGGTGTGGTAGGAGGGTGTGGTGGGGTAGGAGGGTGTGGTGGGGTAGGAGGGTGGGGTAGGAGGGGAGTTACTACTGTAGTTGTGAGGGTAACAGTGTGACTCTCTCTGTATATCCACACTGTAATTACTACCTGTTAGCTGTTACAGGAGGGTGTGGTGGGGTAGGAGGGTGTGGTGGTGTAGGAGGGTGTGGTGGGGTAGGAGGGTGTGGTGGGGTAGGAGGGTGTGGTGGGGTAGGAGGGTGTGGTGGGGTAGGAGGGTGTAGGAGGGTGTGGTGGGATAGGAGGGTGTGGTGGGATAGGAGGGTGTGGTGGGGTAGGAGGGAAGTTACTACTGTAGTTGTGAGGGTAACAGTGTGACTCTCTCTGTATATCCACACTGTAATTACTACCTGTTAGCTGTTACAGGAGGGTGTGGTGGGGTAGGAGGGTGTGGTGGGATAGGAGGGTGTAGGAGGGTGTGGTGGGGTAGGAGGGTGTAGGAGGGTGTGGTGGGATAGGAGGTTAGCTGTTACAGGAGGGTGTGGTGGGGTAGGAGGGTGTGGTGGGGTAGGAGGGAAGTTACTACTGTAGTTGTGAGGGTAACAGTGTGACTCTCTCTGTATATCCACACTGTAATTACTACCTGTTAGCTGTTACAGGAGGGTGTGGTGGGGTAGGAGGGTGTAGGAGGGTGTGGTGGGGTAGGAGGGAAGCTGTTACAGGCCCCGTTCTCTCTGCCAGCCACCTCATTACAGCCTTCATGCAGCACAGCCTCAGTCTCTGTCACCGTTCATTACCACCTGCCTGCTAAACACACACACACACACACACACACACACACACACACACACACACACACACACACACACAAACTTGAATGAACGCAGACACGGACACAAACACACAAACACACACACACACACACGCAACACTGCAGGTGCCAAAACAGACTGTGGTGTTAACTTGTTAATCTACTACATGGGAGGCAGTGAAAAGATTTTGAGTGTGTGTGTGTGTATGTGTGTGTGTGTGTGTGTGTGTGTGTGTGTGTGTGTGTGTGTGTGTGTGTGTGTGTGTGTGTGTGTGTGTGTGTGTGTGTGTGTGTGTGTGTGTGTGTGTGGTGTGTGTGTGTGTGTGTGTGTGGTGTGTGTGTGCTTGTAGCTCGATAACAAAGAGTAAAACACACTGGGGCAAACTGCTAACCAGCTTGGTTAGCAGGCATTTGTGTCCGTTGGACAGTTTTCACTACAGTGGGTCAGTGGTCCTGGCCTCAACAGTAACACAATGTATGACACTGACTAGGTACTCCACGCCACACTCCTCCCAGCAACACAACACTAACGCCATGCCACGCTCCTCCCAGCAACACAACACTAACATGCCAGCCTGCCAGAGGCTTCTTCCAACTCCCGATTCAGACTTAATAAAGGCAAACGGTTTCACATTCCAGGACTTGCCCACACCATGCCCTCACACAAAGCTCTCACTCTGTCTCTCTCTCTCTCTCGCCCTCGCCCTCCTCGCCCTCTCCCATCGCCCTCTCGCCCTCTCCCTCTCCCTCTCCCTCTCCCTCTCCCTCTCTCTCTCTCTCCCTCTCCTCTCTCGCCCTCTCCTCCTCCCTCTCTCCATCGCTCCTTCCCTCTCCCCCCTTCTCTCTCTCTTTCCTTTTCTCTCTCCCCCCCTCTCTATTTAATTCTCTCACCCCCCCCCCCCCCTCTCTCTCTCTCTCTCTCTCTCTCTCTCTCTCTCTCTCTCCCCTCTCTCTCTCTCCCTCCTCTCGCTCTCTCTCTCTCTCCTTCTCTCTTGCCCTCGCCCTCCCCCCCTCTCTCTCTCTGTCTCTCTCTCTCTCTCTCTCTCTCTCTGTCTCTCTCTCTCTCTCTCTCTTTGTCTCTCTCTCTTTGTCTCTCTCTCTCTCTCTCTCTCTCTGTCTCTCTATTTCTATCCCTCTGTCTCTCTCTCTATCGCTCTCTCTCTCTCTCTCTCTCTCTCCATTAGGCAGCGAGCAGGTTGCAGCTGCCTGTGCTGTTGGAGTCTCTTTACTGGCAGGGCAGGGGCTTCTTAGCCCTGTCTGTCCTCAACAAGCACGCTGATTTGCAGAGGGAATAGAGGAACTATTTTCCTGCTTTAGAGACTCCATCCCCCTCTCTCTCCAACGCTGTCTCCATCGCTCCTTCCCTCCCTCTCTCCATCGCTCCTTCCCTCTCTCCATCGCTCCTTCCCTCTCTCCATCGCTCCCTCCCTCTCTCCATCGCTCCTTCCCTCTCTCCATCGCTCCTTCCCTCTCTCCATTGCTCCCTCCCTCTCTCCATCGCTCCCTCCCTCTCTCCATCGCTCCTTCCCTCTCTCCATCGCTCCTTCCCCTCTCTCCATCGCTCCCTCCCTCTCTCCATCGCTCCTTCCCTCTCTCCATCGCTCCTTCCCTCTCTCCATCGCTCCATCGCTCCCTCCATCTCTCCCTCACTCTCTCCATCGCCTCCCTCCCTCTCTCCATCGCTCCCCTCCCTCCCTCTCTCCATCGCTCCCTCCCTCCCTCTCTCCATCGCTCCCTCCCTCCCTCTCTCCATCGCTCCCTCCCTCTCTCCATCGCTCCCTCCCTCCCTCTCTCCATCGCTCCCTCCCTCCCTCTCTCCATCGCTCCCTCCCTCCTCCTCCATCGCTCCCTCCCTCCCTCCCTCTCTCCCTCCTATCTCTTTCTCCTTCTCTCTCCTTCTCTCTTTCTCTTTCTCCTTCTCTCTTTCTCTTTCTCCTTCTCTCTCCTGTCATTCTCTCTCCTCTCTCCTTCATTCTCCTTCTCTCTCCTTCTCTCTCTCCTTCTCTCCTCTCTTCTCTCTCTCCTTATCTCCTCTATCTCCTGCTCTCCTTCTCTCTCCTCTCTCCTCTATCTCCTGCTCTCCTTCTCTCTCCTCTCTCCTCTCTCTCCTTCTCTCCTTCTCTCTCCCTCTCTTTCTTAATCTTCCCTTCTCTCTCTCCTTCTCTCTCTCCTTCTTTCTCTCCTTCTCTCTCTTTCCTTCTCTCTCTCCTTCTCTCTCTCCTTCTTTCTCTCAAGGTGAATGTCAGACGGGTGTGCCAGGGAGAGCAGATGGGATGGAAAGAAGAAAAGAAAAACAAAGTATCATTGTGGTGAGGACCTGTGGAGAATACTAAGAGGCGGGTCGAGGGACGGATGTGGTGTGAGCTGCAGAACAGGAGGGAAGAAGGAGGTGTGGCGGTGCCAGGCGAGGCACGGTGGCGTTGGGGTGGGATGTTGAAACGGTCGGTAGCTGTCATGGTTTAGGGACGAGGCTCGAGAACATCAACACACTGAACCACTCGTTAACCTCTGAGCTAATTAGAATAGTAACACAAGACCGTGTGTGTGTGTGTGCGTGTGTGTGCGTGTGTGTGTGTGTGTGTGTGTGTGTGTGTGTGTGTGTGCGTGGAGTGGGATTCAAGGCTGACAAGCAACATTCCACCACATGTTGCCCTAACTGCTCATGGGGGCACAGTTGGTGAGGGGTTGTGTGTGTGTGTGTGTGTGTGTGTATGTTTGCGTGAGTGTGTATGCTTATGTGTATGCATGCAAGCTTAGCAGGGGTGGGGGGGGGGGTCTGTAGCTGTAGCTATGGTGGGGTCCTCTTCAAGGTGCTCCAGGAGTCGAGGACCCCCCCTCCAGTAACACAGGCCTGGCCCTCCAAACTCAAAGGCCCTGTCCCATTCACCCCCTGGTTACCAGGCTGACATATGGAGAAGCCATGGTGCAGAATGGGCAGGCAGTAAATTATCAGCTTTAGGAGCCAGGACATTTATTTATTTATATCATTGTGTGAGGGAGGCGAGGGAGGGCGGTGAAGGAGGATGGGAGGAGAAAAGGGAAGGAGAAGGAGGAGAGGAGGGATGGGGTAGCTGGGTATTGGGGGGGGGGCATCTTAGGTGGTCAGCAATGACCTCGCTACCCCTTGTATCCTGTCTCATTCTCCCTCCCCTCACACTTGTCTTGTACCCCGGCTCTCCAGGCCTCCCTGGTAATTAGGCATGAGTCAAACCCCCTCTCCTCCCCCTCAGGGCAGTAAATATTCCCCCCTGTTCGCTGCCCAGGCTCACACAGGCATATCCCTCCTTCCCTCCCTGAAGGCACCGTTCACCCATTCTCCCCTTCTCTCTCCTCTGTTTTGTTTCGTCGTCTCTATCCATCAATCTTCCCATTAACCCACTATGCTAGGGGAAACCTGAGGGAACGCCTCTTGTACACCCGCCCCCAAACCCCTCCCTCTGTGGAGGAGAGGGAGAGAGGGGGAGGAGGCGGCAGGGGTGAGGCAAAGAGGAAAGGGAGAGAGGGAGGCAGGGGTGAGGCATGGAGAAGAGCGAGAGAGAGGGAGGTAGGGGTGAGGTGTGGAGGAGAACGAGAGAGAGGGAGGTAGGGGTGAGGTGTGGAGGAGAACGAGAGAGAGGGAAGTAGGGGTGAGGTTGGGAGGAGAACGAGAGAGAGGGAGGTAGGGGTGAGGCGTGGAGAAGAGCGAGAGAGAGGGAGGTAGGGGTGAGGTGTGGAGGAGAATGAGAGAGAGGGAGGTAGGGGTGAGGCGTGGAGGAGAACGAGAGAGAGGGAAGTAGGGGTGAGGTTGGGAGGAGAACGAGAGAGAGGGAGGTAGGGGTGAGGCGTGGAGAAGAGCGAGAGAGAGGGAGGTAGGGGTGAGGTGTGGAGGAGAACGAGAGAGAGGGAGGTAGGGGTGAGGCGTGGAGAAGAGCGAGAGAGAGGGAGGTAGGGGTGAGGTGTGGAGGAGAACGAGAGAGAGGGAGGTAGGGGTGAGGCGTGGAGAAGAGCGAGAGAGAGGGAGGTAGGGGTGAGGTGTGGAGGAGAACGAGAGAGAGGGAGGTAGGGGTGAGGCGTGGAGGAGAACGAGAGAGAGGGAGGTAGGGGTGAGGTGTGGAGGAGAGGGAGAGGGTATTAGGGACACTCTGGGTGGTATGGTGCTTGTGAGGGGTGGACACAATGCCCCAGTGTTCAGGCAGGCACACAGGACCTTGTTTTACAACAGGGGAGGGGACGCCATCAATGCCCCGATGATGTGAACCACCCTGAGCCCATTCACAGTGACAAGCAGCCCCTCTAGCTACCCCCCTCCTCCGTCTCCTTCTCCTCCTCCTCTCCTAACCCTCGCTCTCTCTTGCAACTCCCTCTCTCTCTCTCTCTCGCAACTCTACCCTCTTCTTGACCCCCTTCTTGACCCAACACTGTGGGACAGAGCAGGAGAGAGACACACCAAAATCCCCCCCCCAACCCACACACACACACACACACACACACTCACTTGTTGGCGGCCTTTCTTTCTCCTCCCTAATGAAGCCACCCCCCCCCACCTCCTCAACAGGAGATCAGTGTGTATTAATTCAATTAAATCAGCCTGTGTTTTTCTTGTCTTCGTCTTCTCAGCCTTTTCTTGTCTGCTTCTTCTCCTCAAAGACCCAAAATGGCTTGATGACAACGTAATTGCCAAAGTTTTTAATGAGGGCTACGCCTGAGTTGCTAGGGCCCAATGAGGGCTACCCACGAGTTGCTAGGGACCAATGAGGGCTACCCACAAGTTGCTAGGAGCCAATGAGGGCTAACCCAAGTTGCTAGGAACCAATGAGGGCTACCCTGAGTTGCTAGGAACCAATGAGGGCTACCCACAAGTTGCTAGGAAACCATGAGGGCTACCCACAAATTGCTAGGAACCAATGAGGGCTACCCACGAGTTGCTAGGAACCAATGAGGGCTACCGTGAGTTGCTATGAACCAATGAGCGCTACCGCGAGTTGCTAGGAACCAATGAGGGCTACTCCGAGTTGCTAGGGCCTCATGAGGGCTACCTCGAGTTGCTAGGCCCCAATGAGGGCTACCCCGTGTTGCTTCTTCACCTCTTCTACCTCTTCTTCAACCTCTTCTACCTCCTCTTCTTCTACCTCCTCTTCCTCTTCTTCTTTACCTCTTCTCCCTCTTCTACCTCCTCTTCTTCAACCTCTTCTACCCCCTCTTCTTCTACCTCTTCTACCTCTTCTTCAAACTCTTCAACCTCCTATTCTTCACACTCTTCTACCTCCTATTCTTCACACTCTTCTACCTCTTCTTCTACCTCTTCTACCTCCTCTTCACCTCTTCTCCTTCTTCTACCTCTTCTTCAAACTCTTCTACCTCCTATTCTTCAAACTCTTCTACCTCTTCTTCTACCTCTTCTACCTCCTCTTCACCTCTTCTCCTTTTTCTACCTCTTCTTCAAACTCTTCTACCTCCTCTTCCTCTTCTTCTTCTACCTCTTCTACCTCTTTTTCTACCTCCTCTCCCTCCTCTTCTACCTTTTCTACCACTTCTACCTTGTCTACATACTCATCTACCTATTCTACCTCTTCTTCTACCGCTTCAACCTCATCTATCTCTTCTTCTAGCAATTCTTCTACCTCTTCCACTCTCAACATCAGTAATATGTCCCCAGGTGTCTGCTCATACCATTCATATTTTACTCCCAGTCTGCTGCCACTTGTTGACTGACAGCCTGTTCTCTCCTGCTGTTTGTCCTCTGTTTGTCAACTGGAGGGCTGCTATGCTTTTCCCTTAGCTCAACCCGATGCCCAGCTGAACACCCTCTGGTATCCACAAGGAATGATGGAAATCTGATACAGTCAACCTCTGAAACATTACAGTAACCAATGAAATCACTCTGCACGGTTCTAGACAAAAGGCAATGGGACACATTTTAGATAGCACTTTACAAATGTTTGTGAAGTACTAGAACTGTTTTCTTCATCACAAAATGAAACTACTGGCATCTAAATCTATATGTAATACACATTATTTTCCTGCTTATTCTTCAAGTTACTTTCTCTGGCGTCTTTAGAAAACAGATGATTGACAACATGATCAAGAGTTACAAAATGATGAAGAGTTACAATATGATGAAGAGTTTACAACGTGATGAAGAGTTACAATATGATGAAGATTTACAACGTGATGAAGAGTTTAAAATGTGATGAAGAGTTTAAAATGTGATGAAGAGTTTACAACGCGATGAAGGGTTAGAATATGATGAAGAGTTAGAATATGATGAAGAGTTACAATATGATGAAGAGTTAGAATATGATGAAGAGTTAGAATATGATGAAGAGTTACAACGTGATGAAGAGTTTACAATATGATGAAGAGTTACAACATGATGAAGAGTTAGAATATGATGAAGAGTTACAACGTGATGAAGAGTTACAATATGATGAAGAGTTACAATGTGATGAAGAGTTTACAATATGATGAAGAGTTAGAATATGATGAAGAGTTACAACGTGATGAAGAGTTTACAATATGATGAAGAGTTACAACGTGATGAAGAGTTTACAATATGATGAAGAGTTAGAATATGATGAAGAGTTAGAATATGATGAAGAGTTACAACGTGATGAAGAGTTTACAATATGATGAAGAGTTACAACATGATGAAGAGTTACAACATGATGAAGAGTTAGAATATGATGAAGAGTTACAACGTGATGAAGATTTACAATATGATGAAGAGTTACAACGTGATGAAGAGTTAGAATATGATGAAGAGTTACAACGTGATGAAGAGTTTACAATATGATGAAGAGTTACAACGTGATGAAGAGTTTACAATATGATGAAGAGTTACAACATGATGAAGAGTTAGAATATGATGAAGAGTTAGAATATGATGAAGAGTTAGAATATGATGAAGAGTTAGAATATGATGAAGAGTTACAATATGATGAAGAGTTTACAATATGATGAAGAGTTACAACGTGATGAAAACAACACATTATACCACTTATTAAACTGGATAGTTTAAGGATCCCAGGAAAATATTGTCATGTTGTATGAGAATCATTTGTATGGAGACTTTATGTGTGTGTGTGGTGACAGTATGTCTGTGTGTGTGTGTGGCGACTGTAAGTGTGGATAGAGGAGGGATGGTAATAGACTTGTCCGCCCCCTCGTTAGGTGCAACGAGGCTGTGTGTGTTTGTCTGTCTGTGTGGGGCGGGGGCGTAGGGGAGCGAGAGTGGAGGAAATGTACACCCTCTCTCCATATGCTGCTAATAACCACAGAACGGGACAGCCTTGGTTCTCTCTATATGATGATGCTTATAACCACAGAACAGGGACAGGCTGGGTTCTCTCTATATGATGCTAATAACCACAGTATGGGACAGGCTGGGTTCTCTCTATATGATGCTAATAACCACAGAACAGAGACAGGCTGGGTTCTCTCCATACGATGCTAATAACCACAGAACAGGGACAGGCCGGGTTCTCTCTATATGATGCTAATAACCACAGAACAGGGACAGGCTGGGTTCTCTCTATATGATGCTAATTACCACAGAACAGGGACAGGCTGGGTTCTCTCTATATGATACTAATAACCACAGAGTACCAGGCTGACTGTTCTCTATGTGTTTACAGTAACAGTGTACCCAGCTGACTGTTCTCTATGTGTTTACAGTAACAGTGTACCAGGCTGAATGTTCTCTATGTGTTTACAGTAAAGGTCTACCAGGCTGACTGTTCTCTATGTGTTTACAGTAACAGTGTACCAGGCTGACTGTTCTCTATGTGTTTACAGTAACAGTGTACCAGGCTGACTGTTCTCTATGTGTTTACAGTAACAGTGTACCCAGCTGACTGTTCTCTATGTGTTTACAGTAACTGTGTATCAGGCTGACTGTTATCTATGTGTTTACAGTAAAGGTGTACCAGGCTGACTGTTCTCTATGTGTTTACAGTAACAGTGTACCAGGCTGACTGTTCTCTATGTGTTTACAGTAAAGGTGTACCAGGCTGACTGTTCTCTATGTGTTTACAGTAAAGGTCTACCAGGCTGACTGTTCTCTATGTGTTTACAGTAAAGGTCTACCAGGCTGACTGTTCTCTATGTGTTTACAGTAACAGTGTACCAGGCTGACTGTTCTCTATGTGTTTACAGTAACAGTGTACCAGGCTGACTGTTCTCTATGTGTTTACAGTAAAGGTGTACCAGGCTGACTGTTCTCTATGTGTTTACAGTAAAGGTCTACCAGGCTAACTGTTATCTATGTGTTTACAGTAACAGTGTACCAGGCTGACTGTTCTCTATGTGTTTACAGTAACAGTGTACCAGGCTGACTGTTCTCTGTGTGTTTACAGTAACAGTGTACCAGGCTGACTGTTCTCTGTGTGTTTACAGTAACAGTGTACCAGGATGACTGTTCCTCGTGTGTTTACAGTAAAGGTGTACCAGGCTGACTGTTCTCTGTGTGTTTACAGTAACAGTGTACCAGGATGACTGTTCCTCGTGTGTACCATGTGTATGTGTTTATTTGTCATTCTCGTAAGGTGATGACCAAAAAAAAAAGTCAAATAAAGTTATGTCCTATTCTATTCTATATAGATGTTTCAAGTGTGTTCACAATTTCAAAGATCTTGCTAAAAACGCACAATGGAGACAGCTGTTTAAATCATCTAGAGAGATGGGACTGTTAAATCATGAATTTGTTTGCAAATTGGAATTCGGAATTTAGAACTTAGAACGTACTTAGAATCTAGAACGTATTTAGAATCTAGAACGTATTTAACAATGAATACCTAGGCTGAAATTACACTAACCTGCCTATGTAGCTAACTTAGTTAAGTACACCTAAGTAGATAGTTTGCTATTAGCTGCTCTTGAAACAAAGTGGGTTCAGATAAGGTTTAATCTATTTCACGTCATCTCGATGAGTACTTGAATGGGATATCTCTTTTATATACCGAAATCTCCCTTCAAATCTCCTATATAATGATCACTCCTGCTCTCACTCCAAAATAACGGGCATCCCTCGTCTAACAAATGTACTGCATCTTTGTTCACACTAGATTTTGGTCACACATGTACGACCCAGAATAAGGCCTGGTCTCAGTACAGTATAGAGAGATAGCAGGTCTGGTCTCAGTACAGTATGGATAGATAGCAGCAGGTCTCATTACAGTATAGATAGATAGCAGGTCTGGTCTCAGTACAGTATGTATAGATAGCAGCAGGTCTCAGTACAGTATGTATAGATAGCAGCAGGTCTCAGTACAGTATGTATAGATAGCTGCAGGTCTCAATACAGTATGTATAGATAGCAGCAGGTCTCAGTACAGTATGGATAGATAGCAGCAGGTCTCAGTACAGTATGTATAGATAGCAGCAGGTCTCAGTACAGTATGTATAGATAGCAGCAGGTCTCAGTACAGTATGGATAGATAGCAGCAGGTCTCAGTACAGTATGTATAGATAGCAGCAGGTCTCAGTACAGTATGTATAGATAGCAGCAGGTCTCAGTACAGTATGTATAGATATCAGCAGGTCTCAGTACAGTATGTATAGATAGCAGCAGGTCTCAGTACAGTATGTATAGATAGCAGCAGGTCTCAGTACAGTATGTATAGATAGCAGCAGGTCTCAGTACAGTATGTATAGATAGCAGCAGGTCTCAGTACAGTATGTATAGATAGCAGCAGGTCTCAGTACAGAAAGATATTTTCTTTCTTTGTCTGGAACAAGCATCTGGAGCTCCTATAGCGTGTGAATGCAGGCATGAATATATTCATCCCCATGCTGTTGTTTAAATCTGTGAATGTAAAGCCCTTGTACCCCATGCCACCCCCCACGCCCCCCTGCCTGACCCCCCCTCATCCCCACCCCCCACGCCCCCCTGCCTGAACCCCCCCCCCACCTGACCCCAGAGGATCACAGAACAGGTTGTCGAAACATTTGTAACATTTGGCGAAAGCAAATCTCAGGCTGCTGTTAAAGAGGAGCTGACACCTCTAAAACAAATCCCTCTGCGCCCCTCAAACACCTCAATCCCCTTCCCAGACCCCCTTTTCTTTACCCCTTCACACACACACACACACACACACACACACACACACACACCTCGCAGCGAACCAACCACAACCCCTCACAACCTCCAACAAATCCCCTTTCTCTTTCCCCAGCCAGACTGGTCCTCTGTAATAACGGCTAAAGCCCAATGAGTTCCATTCAATTTGTCCTGCCGTCTAAAGGAGCTTGTAAGCTTTCCATTTGCAGTGTTATAGTAGCCATGGGAGGCTCTGTGGTGTTAGGACTTAATTACCTCCTAATAGCTGTAGGGATAAAGCACCCCCCCAGCCCAGTCCGTACACCCCACTCTCAGTCCCCAGCCCGTATACCCCAACACACCAACATCCCCCTCTCAGTCCCCAGCATGTACACCCCAACACCCCACTCTCACTACCCAGCCCCTACACCCCTACACCCCACTCTCACTACCCAGCCCCTACACCCCTACACCCCACTCTCACTACCCAGCCCCTACACCTCACTCCCCAGCCCCTACACCCCACTCCCACTACCCAGCCCCTACACCCCAACACCCCACTCTCACTACCCAGCCCCTACACCCCTACACCCCACTCTCACTACCCAGCCCCTACACCTCACTCCCCAGCCCCTACACCCCACTCCCACTACCCAGCCCCTACACCCCTACACCCCACTCTCACTACCCAGCCCCTACACCTCACTCCCCAGCCCCTACACCCCACTCCCACTACCCAGCCCCTACACCCCAACACCCCACTCTCACTACCCAGCCCCTACACCCCTACACCCCACTCTCACTACCCAGCCCCTACACCCCTACACCCCACTCTCACTACCCAGCCCCTACACCCCTACACCCCACTCTCACTACCCAGCCCCTACACCCCTACACCCCACTCGCACTACCCAGCCCCTACACCCCACTCTCACTACCCAGCCCCTACACCCTGCTCCCACTACCCAGGCCCGTACAGCCACTGACAGAAAGGAGAGAAAGATTTGTCTCCAACCCTGTCATGGTTAATCTGGGTATAAAGAATATAATTGGGGAGAGAAGTGATATGTGTAGCTGCCTGGAAGACGATGGCCCTGGAATTACGATGGCCCTAGAATACGATGGCCCTAGAATACAATGGCCCTGGAATGCGATGGCCCTTGAATACGATGGCCCTTGAATACGATGGCCCTGGAATGCGATGGCCCTGGAATACGATGGCCCCGGAATACGATGGCCCTAGAACACGATGGCTCTGGAATACGATGGCCCTGGAATTATGATGGCCCTGGAATTACGATGGCCCAAGAATACGATGGCCCTGGAATACGATGGCCCTGGAATACGATGGCCCTGGAATACGATGGCCCTGGAATACGATGGCCCTGGAATACGATGGCCCTGGAATTACGATGGCCCTGGAATTACGATGGCTCTGGAATACGATGGCCCTGGAGTTACGATGGCCCTGGAATTACGATGGCCCTGGAATTACGATGGCCCTGGAATTACGCTGGCCCTGGAATACGATGGCCCTGGAATACGATAGCCCTAGAATACGATGGCCCTAGAATACGATGGCCCTGGAATACGATGGCCCTAGAATACGATGGCCCTGGAATACGATGGCCCTGGAATACGATGGCCCTGGAATTACGATGGCCCTGGAATTACGATGGCCCTGGAATTACGATGGCCCTGGAATTACGATGGCCCTGGAATTACGATGGCCCTGGAATACGATGGCCCTGGAATACGATAGCCCTAGAATACGATGGCCCTAGAATACGATGGCCCTGGAATACGATGGCCCTAGAATACGATGGCCCTAGAATAGAATGGCCCTATAATACGATGGCCCTAGAATACGATGGCCCTGGAATACGATGGCCCTGGAATACGATGGCCCTGGAATACGATGGCCCTGGAATACGATGGCCCTGGAATTACGATGGCCCTGGAATTACAATGGCTCTGGAATACGATGGCCCTGGAGTTAAGATGGCCCTGGAATTACGATGGCCCTGGAATTACGATGGCACTGGAATACGATGGCCCTGGAATACGATAGCCCTAGAATACGATGGCCCTAGAATACAATGGCCCTGGAATACGATGGCCCTAGAATACGATGGCCCTAGAATACAATGGCCCTGGAATACGATGGCCCTAGAATACGATGGCCCTAGAATACGATGGCCCTAGAATACGATGGCCCTAGAATACGATGGCCCTGGAATACGATGGCCCTAGAATACGATGGCCCTAGAATACGATGGCCCTGGAATACGATAGCCCTAGAATACGATGGCCCTAGAATACGATGGCCCTGGAATACGATGGCCCTAGAATACGATGGCCCTAGAATACGATGGCCCTGGAATACGATAGCCCTAGAATACGATGGCCCTGGAATACGATGGCCCTAGAATACGATGGCCCTAGAATACGATGGCCCTGGAATACGATAGCCCTAGAATACGATGGCCCTAGAATACGATGGCCCTAGAATACGATGGCCCTAGAATACGATGGCCCTGGAATACGATGGCCCTATCACAGACACAGTTATTATTTCTTCCATGGATTTGGAAGAATTTTCCTTTTCAATTCTTTCCAAGATCTTGGAAGCAGCATTATTCATGTTTTTCTGTTCATTTGGACACCGCTGGTCAGAACCCCAGACAGAAAGAGAAAGTTCTCTCGCTTTTTTCAACCTCTTCTCTTTTCTCTGTTTTTTCTGTTCTCTTGCTTTTTCTTTTGAAGGCAGATTAGCAGGATTAAGTATGGCTCACATATGCTGCCCTTCACTATTGGTATTCACCACAGCACAGGCCAACCACCACCCAGACACAGAGAGAGAGAGAGAGAGAGACAGAGAGAGAGAGAGAGAGAGAGAGAGAGAGAGAGAGAGAGAGAGCGAGAGAGAGAGAGAGAGAGAGAGAGAGAGAGAGAGAGAGAGAAAGAAAGAGAGAGAAAGAGAGAGAGAGAGAGAGAGAGAGAGAGACAGAGAGAGAGAGAGAGAGAGAGAGAGAGAGAGATGTTTAACAAAATCATAATTACTATTACATAGCCAATCCCTCCGCCTTGGTTATAATCCTCACCTGTGTTTCCTACCAACCCACACAGCCCCCCCCCAGTCCCCCCAAAGCTTCCCAGACCCCACAGCCCCTCGGCCGGCGTGGGACATGCTTGTTTACCTTGGAACACCAGGCAGGATTAGCAGATGAATAAATAAGAGATCCTGAAGCGTCTTGTAAGGCCACATGTCTTCTCTGCAGCCTCCCGTCGCTGTCATTAGCATTGTAAAGTTAGGCCACACACTTGCAGACGACCTGCCAGCACAGGGAGAAAACGATACAAAATACATAGAAAACAACAGTTTTTTAAAGTGAATATTTTGTGGAAGAGCATAAGTGGTTGACAAACTAACAGCTGCGTTCTCCTGTCCTCTCTCGCTATTGTCCTCTGAAGTGGCAGAAACATCATTATCTCAAAAGTGTAATGTAATGTACTGAGGACAGAGGGCCAACAGAACCACTACGGAGAATTAGAGCTTTGCTCGCCACGCGAGGGAAAGTCACTCAGCGCAGGCAGGGAGGACAATTTACCTAAAGGTGTCAAAAGCTTTCCAATCAGCAACTTGGTTTAGAGAGCCGCAGTAGACGAGAGTCATCTCTGTACTCTGAAGAGCCTTTGGCTCATGGGCCTAACCACCTGTTGACGAGTTAATTCTCCCTACATTGTTATCATCTTTCTATTTTACACACCTAATCTGTGAAATGAAAATGTGAAAATTGTTCTCTGGCTGTGAGCTGTAACTGCATGGTGGGAGTTTTGCAATGGGCTGATGCCAAATTCAACAACTATTCAGGTGTTCCCTAATTGGGCACAGATGTCAATTCAATGTCTATTTTAACCTTGGTTTCGACGTAATTTCATGGTAACAACATAATGTTCAATATGTATTATTTTATTTTATTTAACAAGTCAGTTAAGAACAAATTCTTATTTTCAACGACGGCCTAGGAACTGTGGGTTAACTGCCTGTTCAGGGGCAGAACAGATTTGTACCTTGTCAGCTCGGGGGTTTGAACTTCCGGTTACTAGTCCAACGCTCTAACCACTAGGCTACCCTGCCGCCTCTACACTCTAACCACTAGGCTACCCTGCCGCCTCTACACTCTAACCACTAGGCTACGCTGCCACCTCTACACTCTAACCACTAGGCTACCCTGCCACCTCTACACTCTAACCACTAGGCTACCCTGCCGCCTCTACACTCTAACCACTAGGCTACGCTGCCACCTCTACACTCTAACCACTAGGCTACCCTGCCACCTCTACACTCTAACCACTAGGCTACCCTGCCACCTCTACACTCTAACCACTAGGCCACCCTGCCGCCTCTACACTCTAACCACTAGGTTCTAACCACTAGGCTACCTACCTCCTCTACACTCTAACCACTAGGTTCTAACCACTAGGCTACCCTGCCGCCTCTACACTCTAACCACTAGGCTACCCTGCCGCCTCTACACTCTAACCACTAGGCTACCCTGCCGCCTCTACACTCTAACCACTAGGCTACCCTGCTGCCCCGATGAGAGAGAACGAGGTCTAATGTTAAAACCCCTTTGTGGTAGTTTTGTAAAAGTAGTTGAAAGTTAGACCTTCTCTTCCCCCATCTTTTTTTATTGCCTAACATCATTACTCCATAAACAGTATCAGTATCTCTGATCGTGGGTTGTGACTTGTGACAGCCCCGCAGCTGACATTACCTAATGATATACTCATCCCCAGCTGACATTACCTAATGATATGGGGGGATAACCACAAACATTAGCCCATATCTGTCTTTGTAGTCCCTATGATTCCAAAACCAGACAGTCTCTGCATGTATTAGGCAACCATTGGCTTCTCTAACAAGTGAGATTATGGGAATGTCTAATGAAGGTACCATTTGCGCAGTAACTGCACTCCCCTGTTTTTAAAATGCCACTTCTCACAAACCCGCCACTTATCCGTTCTAATTAGCATAATCTTATTTAGTGTGAGTAAACAAGCAAACAGACGGGACAAACGCGAGGAGAAAAACAGCAAAACAACACAATAAGTAGCCTAGTTTAATGAAAATAAAAGAGAAAAAACAGCAAAAGTATGCAAATGAAGACCTTGATTCTGTGATATATTTTTTGTTGTTGCGGAGCTTCCCTTCGCATTGACTGATGCTGCCATTTATGACACGAGGCCGTGAGAACACCGTGCGCAGGCGCGTTGCCTGCAGGCTGCATATTCTGCAAGGTAACCGTATCATCTGCTTGTTGACTCCCCGTTCGCTAAATCCTTGAAGCGCGCACACAAACCTAGTTCTTGTAGGGACCCACTTGCATCACGGGTGACCTGTCTTGGGGACCCACCGCTCACTGGATGAATGAAGGCCTGGTCCTACTCATATAACCTACTAGCCACAATATGGTTCCCTTACATTTGTTTGCCTTGCACTGTCAGGATGTGTTCTTCATCGAACTACGTTAAAGAAACTAGGCTATATCTCAGTTAACTGAACATATGTGTTTGTGTTTGTGTTTTAAAATGGTTTTGCGAAGACAAAGGAAATCCGTATGACATATGAAAAGCAACAGATCCAGCGTGTCTGTGATCACTTACTCTGCACCGTGAGCAAAAACAATACTTTTATACAGAATGCGTGAGTATTCTATTGTTACAGAAGGTTCGTTGAATTATAATTGGTCTCAACACGTGCATTACACCTATTTAAAGTGGGGTCACAAAATACCACAGCTAAATATAATACTTTCGTCATGCAAATTCCATATAACTGCACAGTAGCTACATTATTGACTTATTTTACATTATAATACGGTCAGTTTACTATCGTGTGACATTATTGTACTATACAGCATAGTTAGGTTATATTATTGTCAACACGGTAGATTAGCCCACATTGTGAAAGGACAACTCAATTATCTTACTGACAACATTTGTCACTAAGGATTTATTTAAATAAATAGGGACAGCTAAATAATGAATGACACTATTATTATTATCATTATTATTATTATTATTATTATTATTATTATACTATGTACTTCATGTTTCATGCTTTTTCCTCTAATTTGTGACTTGTTCCATATTTCTTGGACAATGACCTTGTCAACTTCAGTTATGTCAGAGCGCCAGAGTCTCTTGTTTTCTCTCTTCTATCGACTAGCCACACACAAAAAAGGCCTGCACTGATGTGAGTCCATATTGGACCCATTGAAATGTTACTGATCGTAACCGTTAAAATCCAATTTTGCACGCTTCATTTATTAACGTTAACGTGCACTTTAACGGCTTGAGTCTTGGCTCACGCCGTCAGCTGTTGGTTGCTCAAGGGGTCGTCGGGTTAAAACAATAAGCACCCGCATTAACTCAAACCGTAATCAGCGCCTTTAAATGGGCGCGGGCGGAGTGTGTGCGTGTTGTGTGTGTTGTGTGTGTTTAACGACAGAAGACTCGCATATTGCACCACAAAGCTTAATCATGATTCGTAGATTAAAGAGCCTGAATGAGTTTGTAATATTGCTTTAATTTCACAGCAAAAAAAACTAAAGATTATCGAAGTGTCCTGTCAAATTATGATAATGTGTATTATTATATTTTCTGAGGAATTATAGCATTTCGTTTAGAAAACGAACAAGCAAACAAATCATCTTAAATGTTTTGGCTAATTAAAAGTAAAAAAATGTTTCATCAGTCGGCTATTCATAATGAAAAGCTTTATTCATTTACAGTTATCGAATATTGTCTTTGAACATCCTCGTGTATTGTTTCTTTCCTATAACATGGATTAGGACATCTGGATTGGTGAAAATATTACGATGATATCGGGGAGTTATATCAACATTCAGGTATCTTATATAAATACTACGATGATATCGGGGAGTTATATCAACATTCAGTCAGGTATCTTATATAAATACTACGATGATATCGGGGAGTTATATCAACATTCAGTCAGGTATCTTATATAAATACTACGATGATATCGGGGAGTTATATCAACATTCAGTCAGGTATCTTATATAAATACTACGATGATATCATGGAGTTATATCAACATTCAGTCAGGTATCTTATATAAATACTACGATGATATCGGGGAGTTATATCAACATTCAGTCAGGTATCTTATATAAATACTACGATGATATCGGGGAGTTATATCAACATTCAGTCAGGTATCTTATATAAATACTACGATGATATCGGGGAGTTATATCAACATTCAGTCAGGTATCTTATATAAATACTACGATGATATCATGGAGTTATATCAACATTCAGTCAGGTATCTTATATAAATACTACGATGATATCGGGGAGTTATATCAACACTGTCAGGAATCTTATATAAATACTACAGGATGATATCGGGGAGTTATATCAACACTGTCAGGAATCTTATATAAATACTACGATGATATCGGGGAGTTATATCAACACTGTCAGGAATCTTATATAAATACTACAGGATGATATCGCGAAAGTGTAAATATTAAGAAATAAAACACCTCGTTCTATTTTTCCACCGAAAAGTCGAATCTTTCTAAAAATAAAAATAAACAGTTTTTCTGCAAGGAAACAAACAGGCTATGAAACTTTCCATTCATTGAAGTAAAGCCTACGTTTTTATTTGATATAATTAAAATTATTTCCTGATCTGGTGGTCAATACGATTTATAAATTTTTTTTTGCTTATACTTCTTTCAACAATGTCATTCCCTCGCAAGATTCCATATGCAGAGTGTGTCTAATTCATTCTTTTAAACGAAGCTACAATTTCTTTGTAATGACATCAGATTTGAAGAACCCCTAACTCCTCCAAGCCTCCTCCCTCTCCGGGTTCGCAAGCAGCCCATTGGTGGATGACAGGCAGTCGGAAAAGCAATGGCATTGTCCTGGTGACTTGCCCCCCCCCCCGTCTCATACTTAAGTCCGCTATAAAACATGTCATCGTGCTCGTGCATGCCAAATGGGCTGTCAGTTGTGATTGGGGAGTAACAAGTGGATTCAACAGCGACACTTTTCCTGCACGGAGCTGCGCTCTACATCTCTCGGTATGTTTCACGTCTGCTCTCCGGGATCATATTGATAGTAGGGCTTATGGCATTTAGAAAACTGTGATTTCTGTCATAAAAATACAAATCCTAATTTGAGAATGAACTCATGACCACCAGTAAAATAACTTTCAAGAGCCTTCTCCTGAACTTTCGTGGATGTGTTTGTTAACCTTCTCGTTACTCCAGCATTGAACATTTAATTAGTTTGAAAGTATATTCTTTGGAAATATTCACACGGTTTTAACGTGTAATGCTAGCGTGGTTGTGAAAAAATCTGATTGCTAAATGGTTTGTTTACTTTCCTTCCGTAGACTATTGCGCTGTCTGAATAAACCTGAGCATCATCATGGACTCCGATACCAGCCGAGTGTCTAGCCGACCTTCCTCCCCCGAAGTGCACGATATGTTTCTGCATGCGATGAAGAAGCATATGGTAGGCTTCTCCGGTACTGTCTCGTCCACACAGAGCGACTCTCCACCGGAGATACCCGCGGACATGCGGAGCCTCTCCGACGATGAAGATGATATCACTCTGAAAATGCTGTCAAAGAAGGACCGTAAACTGCTATCGGAGAACGAGCTGCAGGGGATGCGACTGAAAATCAACAGCCGGGAGCGGAAGAGGATGCACGACCTCAACATCGCCATGGACGGTCTCCGGGAGGTTATGCCTTACGCGCACGGGCCTTCGGTGCGCAAGCTTTCCAAAATCGCCACTCTCCTCCTGGCGAGAAACTACATCTTGATGCTGAGCAACTCGCTTGAGGAGATGAAGAGACTGGTCAGTGAGATCTATGGCAGCGGACACCACAGCAGCTTCCACCCCTCCGCCTGTGGGACCATGGCGCACACTGGGCCACTGCCAGGCCATCCGACTGTTTCCCACGCCTCCCACCCGGTGCACCACCCACTTCTTCCCCCTGCGGTCTCCACCGCAGCCTCTCTCTCAGCAACGGGTCTTACCTCGATCAGACCCCACCATGGACTCCTGAAGGCGCCCTCGGCCGGTCCGGGCCCCTTGGGCAGCAGTTTCCATCACTGGGGCGCAGGGATGCCCTGTCCGTGCAGCATGTGCCAGGTGCCACCTCCACATGTGTCCGGCATGAGCGCTGTCACCATGTCCAGGCTGACGAGTGACTCCAAATGACTTGGAACACTTGTCATAGAACGAGAGCAGGAGAAAAGTGAAAATAACTTTCGGCTGTAGACGTCACCCTGCATCTTAGTCCATATAAACACATTTTTGTATGTTATTTATCTGTTGCTGAAATTAGCTTTGGATTGAGCCAGCAGAAATTCCCTACTTTATCAAAACTGGAAGAGCGCTACTAACATAGCATTTTGTAACAGTTTTTAGCGTAATTAATAAAAGGTGCTTTAAAGACCCATTTTAATATTCAATAATGGCCATCAATTCACTGGTTGCAAACCTTTCTTACATTGTGGCTGCCAGGAATATACACAATTCACATGGAATTACTGATGGCTTTTTTTAATGTTCTGGATCATTATTTAATGTAATGTTCTGGATCATTATTTAATGTAATGTTCTGGATCATTATTGAACTTTAAGACTAGCCCATTCCGAGACCGAATAAACTAAACAACACTATTTAGATTTACCAAACTGGACGAGAGCACAATGGTAATGTAGATTGTAAATATGTAGATTCAGAATTCTGTTTATATAGTACGAGAGATTTTATATCAAGCCTTTTGGTTCATGTTTGGATTGACCCCGTTGTTAGCATGTCTGCTTTCAGCCATGTAGAGCTGGTACCATGTTGCACCTGCTTCTTCCTCTGCCTCTTGTATAATATGTCCCTTCAGTGTTCTCTCTTCGACGTCACTGCCGAGCCTAGATGGCTGTTTTCTTGTGTATAGTTCTATTTCCATTGTGTGTTGCCACGCATGTCAGTCACCGCACGACACCAAGAACGATCACTTCTTTATGTTTCATATATATATAAAAAAAAAGTCCTAAATGATATTTATTTACTTATTTTCACTGGGATTTCAAATGAATCAATGACGATGATTATTTGGGGATTTTAAATGTTAAATAAAACAAGTTTAATGATATATTTTGTTGCCTATTGGTTATTGATGTCATCCTCTTGCAACAAAACACCAACGCTTAAAGTTCCACGTAAATTTTAAGGAAAACATGCACAGGCCAAATTACCCCCCAATAAGAGCCATTGTAGTCTAAGTGAACGATTTACATAGGTAAACGTCAAATGGGGGATCTAAGCAATAGCTGAACAGTTTGTTCTATCCTAAATTGTCTATGGCATTTTGAGACAAGCAGAAACACCTTAGGTTTTAAGCTGTACGTGTAGCCTGATAGAGGGTCAACATACACAGTTTTGTACCAAAAAATAAATAACTTAGTTTCTTGATTTTCATTTAGCAATTATATAAAATTAATAAAGCATTGCTTCGTTTGGATAACTTGCGATGTAGCTGAAAGTCAAAACGAGACGTGATATGATATTAAGAATGAAATGATACAAAGACAATCTACTTATTCCAGTAATAACTAAATTCAAACCATACATTATCACAAAACAATATAAACACCTTAAACACGACTAATTATTTACAGTGTCCTACCACCCACTACAGATTATACATAGTTTAAGACATTTTCGATTTGAAATATGGACCAAGGCACACTTCGACATTTTATTCAAACCTAAAGGCCATGTTTAAACAATACGCCTTTAGTAAATTATGTTGCGTACAAAATAATTCGAATTAGAAACACAAATACACTTTAATAGAAGTAGGAAATATATTCGGAACAATGACTTACTGCCCCCCCCCCCCCCCTTCAATTCAACTAAAGGACAAAGAAATCCACAACGTGTAGATTTTAGTCCAGACTGCTCAACTTTGAGCTCGCACTATTGTTAGCAACGTCATTATAGGCCTACTATAATCCCAGTAGCCTAATTCAGAAATCAAATTCAACTTCTCTAACTCTTCTAAGCACGTTGACGTTTAATTTCTTTCATTATCTTTTTTGATATTTCGTTTCATAGAATTGTAAAAAGTATAAACCACATAAAATGGAATTCACTGCAAACTGGGCATTTGGAGTCACAAGCCAGATTCCTTTCGCCATAAATGTTCAGATGTGACATCATGCCTAATTTATTTTCCATGATTATAAAAAGTTACAAATGTCAGGAACGTCGAGGAATAATTTATTGTTTTATCCAAGATTCAAGATTCAAGAAAGAATTGCTGAATAGCTCCGCTTTGGTTTATGGTGTCCGGTTGTGGAGGAGGCCCCGACAAGTCACAGAGTTAACACATGCCTTACAAGTTATGAATCAAGTCAATTAGTCTCACTAATTAGACAAAAACAAATCAATAAAAGTTACATTCGAAGTATATATGAGATTTATCATAATTATTTAAAGGTTACAGTTTTCACCTTCATCTTTTCAGAGCATAACACACTTGTTTGTGACTTTGCCTCTCCTTCAGACTAGCTCATAAGGGTGACTTTTAAACTTTTTTTTGGCACCGATTTGATTTGTCCACGTGTGCGGTCACACACAAAGCCCATTTGCTGTCACAACGAGCGTTGTTTGAATTGTTTCGGCATGGATCCAGTTGGACTTCCACATCTCTAGGTTTTTAAATACTTTGATAAGCTGAAAAAGCAAATACCGTCTTGATGAAATGCGGCCACTTGGATATTTGTTCTGAGACTACATGACAGGGGGGGGGGGGGCACTTACCAAGACGTAGAGAAAATGTTTTTGGATTCTTGAGCTATGCAAAATATGCGGGCAAACGATCCCTAAGACATACGAATAAATTCTGTTCTGAAGAATATCTACGAATAAATGAATATAGCTGGGTATACATTAGTAAACGGCGACAGCTGCACAGCAGATTGTGCATGCTGTTGAAATGTTTTCGAAAGGCTTTTGAAGCTGGAACGATATGGAATGAACCTGATGTTTGAATATTCATATATTCATGCTCGCATTTGTTTATTTCCTCTCTTTTTAACAATTTAACAGAAAAAAAAGTCCTTGAAGATTTTGTAGGACATTGCATAGAGAAAAAGAAAGAATAACATTTATTGACTCACTGCTATCACCCCCTGAACTTCCGCTATCTCTCTCAAACTTACTGCTATCCCCCTCTGAACTTACCGCTATCACCCCCTGAACTTCCGCTCATCTCCCTCAAACTTACTGCTATCTCTCCCAAAGGTACCGCTTAAAAAGGTCAACACTGTGGGCCAGGAAGACAGATAACTTTTAGTGCACATAGAAGATGCCACCCGAGTCATCTCAGCCAGGTCTACTAGCCTAAAACAAAGGATACAGTTACATGTATGACGGAACAAATTGAGTCCAAACTGAGGTTAATCAAATTTGTACAGGACACAATGCTGAGATCATGTCTTTTTGACCTGCATCTGTTATTCAGGTCATCTCAGCCTGCCACTCCATTGAGAACCCATTTGTTGCCTGCAAAATGCAATTACTCACAGAGTTAATGAGGACTATAAAGTATCACATTTCAAAATTAAATAGAACCCCCCCCCCCCCTCTCTCCCATTCCCTCACCACAATTCCATCTATTTCGTTCCCACCTTAACGAGCAGCCTTTTCACTTCATTATGAGTCAAAAAGACACCTACTGTCAGTCAGTTATCTACACACCATTACACCAACAAACACACACCATTACACCAAAAATACTGTCAGCAAGTCAGGCCGGCACACACACACACACAC